>NC_079189.1:491986809-492286809 GCF_029499605.1 Hyla sarda
TTGTGATGTCATGGCCCCCTCGTGATGTCCCAGCCCGCCCCCTCAATGCAAGCCTCTGGGAGTAGGGCGTGATGGCCATAGACTTGTATTGAGGGGCAGGTCTTGACATCACAAGGGGGCAGTAAAGTGACATCACGATACTCCGGCCCCTGTATTGCCTGTCATCAGTAGTGTTGGGAGCGAATATTCGCATTTTGATTTTTTATCACAAATATCGCAAATTCACAAATATTGCGAATATATACGCTTTATATTCAAAATTACGAATATTCACTTTTTTCCGCATATGCGCATATTCGCATATATGAATATTCACATATGCACATATTCGCATGTGTGAATATTTGCATATTCCTTCTTTTCACTTGTGGACCATTTAGAATGATGCAAATACACTTGTCAGAGGTTACCAACAACATCCCTAGCAATTAATAGTAAAGTTGCCCACCCCCTCACTGTTTTCTTCCTCGAATACGCAAATATGCGGACATAACAAATACGCAAAATTCGCGAATATAGGACGAATATTTGTCTATATATTCATGAAATATCGCAAATTCGAATATGTCGCTCATCACTACAAATAACTTTATTTGCCAAGGTCTACCTCTGTGGGCATGTTATAAAGACTAAACAGAGTCCTAATGCGTTAACACAGTGAAATCCTAGCAAAAAAAAAAAAATGACCTCATTTGGACATCCCATGTAAAGGAAAAATCTTGGCACCCTTAAGGGTCACAGCACTACTTTTCCCATATATGAGTACAAAGTAAGGCAGAGCTTGAAGGGACACTTACACAGTCTAGGTAATATTTTTTGCTTTAATTCTTATTTTTCTAATAAGAAGGGTTAAAGGGGATAACTAGAAAAACAGAGCTGATTTCCTCCAAAAACAGTTCCACGTTTGTCCACAGCTTGTGTGTCTTAAATTTTGGGTTGTTGTCTTAAAAAGTCTTCCTGTACATGGATACTGCTATTTTCTTGAGTTTTTGGTAGTTGAAATATTTTACTGTGGTCACTAAGCGAAAACCACAGACAGATAAAATGAAAATAAACCACAAGAATGTTGTAGAGCACAGTATTATATGTCTTTTTGTGTTTTGTGATAAAACTTTTCTAATGTATGATATTCCTGGTAGACAAAGCAATCTTAATTATCCGACTAATGATACAACCAATACACTGTGTCAGATTGCTGATGCATTTGTTTTGACAGGTAATTAGAGGAATATTTTATATATCTGCTTCATTGGAGAAAATAGTTTTGAAAAAATGTATTGAAATGACAAAAACTGTATAAACAATAAGGATTATTATTAAATTAATTGTAGTAATTTCATTTTCCCTTGCAAAACAGTTTAAAGAACAAATGAAGGATGTAATGAGATTGCAGAGCTGAAAAGCAATGTCATTAGGAATGTAAGCCTTCAAAAATATACTGTATGTTCTATATTCAAAGTCAAAGTTCCTGTAATTGTGACTCTTAAGAGACTATCTGTTATTTATGACTTCTAGTATGCCAGCTATAGGACATTTCCAGATATTTCAGACTGATTCCTTTCATTGTGAAAATTTCAACCTACTTTTGGAAATATTTACTCACCTAAATTTAAGTGATACATACAGGTGAAGCATGAGGATAAGTGATAAACTGCATATGGTTACCAATGATCAGTTACACCAAGTTGCAGCACCTTAAAAACATTTCTCTGTAACACTATATTTCACTAATTAATGTCTAATAAAATATGTCAGATATTATATATAATCTATATGCCAGATGAATTGGAGTGCCATTTCTGCCCAATTGTGTTTACATACTTCATCGAAGGCAAAGAGTCAGCTTTGCACCCTTGTAGTGTTTTTATTTGGATCCTTTTGTAGTAGGTTTTGGTTTAAACATTTGACAAGATGCTGAGTTTTCATATTATAAGACTTACAACTGCAATTCACTGACAACATTTGATTTTTCAAAATAATTACATGCTATTGTATCTCCTGAAACCTTTTTTCTCGTATCCTCTTTTATCAGTTTATAAAGACACCTGCAATGTCCTGGTACCCATCCTCTGTTATTAAAGGTTGTCATGTGGCTGTAGAATGCATTCTAGTGCTTGAGATTTTGGTCACATTACCTTCCCTCATACAAACTTCTGCTAGAAGCTGCTATAATGTTCTCCAATAAGGCTGGAACCAGTCTGAACCAGTTTATTATAAATCTAGTCTAGCTTAGGCTAGTGAGCAGACAAGTTATATGTGTCTCCTTCTAGGCTATGTAAAAAGAGGAGGTCTAGACTTTATTTAATTTTCCATGAACGAAGCCATGGTTCAGCAAGAAAGTCTGTAATCCAGTTCCAAGTTGCTAAAGTCTAACCAGAGTCAGCTCTGGGTCTCTAAAATCCTGTCCCTGTGACCACATAAGAGATTTTGTTAAAGGGGCTACTATCCCTAGCTGCCCTAAACTACTACTCTATTCTCCTTGTGGGCACCACATACTGATATAGATATATAAACATTCTTAAGCAGACCACCTCTGTTTATTTAACCCCTTCATGACCCAGCCCATTTTCACCTTCAGGACCTTGGCATTTTTTGAAAATCTGACCACTGTTACTTTAAACATTAATAACTCTGGGATGCATTTACTTATCATTCTGATTCCGAGATTGTTTTTTCGTGACATATTCTACTTTATGTTATGGGTAACATTTCACTAATATTTGCATCCTTTCTTGGTAAAAAATCTAAAAATTTCATGAAAATTTTGAAAATTTAGCATTTTTGTAACTTTGAAAGTCTCTGCTTGTAAGGAAAATGGATATTCCAAATAAATTACATATTGATTCACATATACAATATTTCTACTTTATGTTTGCATCAAAAAATTTACAAGTTTTTACTTTTGAAAGACACCACAGGGCTTCAAAGTTCCGCAGCAATTTTCCAATTTTTCTCAAGATTTTCAAAATCCTACTTTTTCAGGGACCAGTTCAGGTTGGAAGTGGATTTTAAGGGTCTTCATATTAGAAACACCATATAAATTACCCCATTATAAAAAACTGCACCCCCAAAGTATTAAAAATGACATTCAGTAAGTGTTTTAACCCTTTAGGTGTTTCACAGGAATAGCAGCAAAGTGAAGGAGAAAATTCTAAATCTTCATTTTTTACACTCGCATGTTCTTGTAGACCCAATTTTTGCATTTTTACAAGGGGTAAAAGGAGAGAAGTCACCCTAAAATTTGTAACCCAATTTCTCTCGAGTAAGGAAATACCTCATATGTGTATGTCAAGTGTTCGGCGGGCGCACTAGAGGGCTCAGAAGGGAAGGAGCAACAATAAGATTTTGGAGAGTGAGTTTTTCTGAAAGGGTTTTTGGGGGGCATGTCCCATTTAGGAAGCCCCTATGGTGCCAGAATAGTGGACCCCCCCCACATGTGACGCCATTTTGGAAACTACACCCCTCATGGAATTTAATAAGGGGTGCAGTGAGCATTTACACCCCACTGGTGTTTGACAGATATTTGAAACAGTGGACTGTGCAAATGAAAAATTGTATTTTCCATTTTCACAGACCACTGTTCCAAAAATCTATCATACACCAGTGGGGTGTAAATGCTCACTGCACCCCTTATTAAATTCCATGAGGGGTGTAGCTTCCAAAATGGGGTCACATATGGATATTTATTGTTTTGCGTTTATGTCAGAACTGCTGTAACAATCAGCCACCCCTGTTCAAATCACCTCAAATGTACATGGTGCACTCTCCCTTCTAGGCCTTGTTGTGCACCCCCAGAGCACTTTGCGCCCACATATGGGGTATCTCCGTAGTCGGGAGAAATTGCATTACAAATTTTGAGGGTCTTTTTTCCCTTTTACCTCTTGTGAAAATGAAAAGTATAGGGCAACACCAGCATGTCAGTGTAAAAAATTAAATTTTTATACACTAACATGCTGGTGTAGACCCCAACTTCACCTTTTCATAAGGGGTTAAAGAAGAAAAAGCCCCCCAAAATTTGTAAGGCAATTTCTCCCGAGTACGGAGATACCCCATATGTGTCCCAAAACTGTTGCCCTGAAATACGACAGGGCTCCAAAGTGAGAGAGCGCCATGCGCATTTGAGGGGTTTGGGATTTGCATAGGGGTATTCTATGCCAATGATTCCCAAACAGGGTGCCTCCAGCTGTTGCAAAACTCTCAGCATGCCTGGACAGTCAATGGCTGTCCGGCAATACTGGGAGTTGTTGTTTTGCAACAGCTGGAGGCTCCATTTTGGAAACAGTAGCGTACCAGACGTTTTTCTTTTTTTGGGGGGAGGGGGGCTGTGTAGGGGTATGTGTATATGTAGTGTTTTTTACTTTTTATTTTAGGTTAGTGTAAGTGTAGTGTAGTGTTTTTAGGGTACAGTCACATGGGCAGAGGTTCACAGCAAGTTTGCTGCTGGGAGTTTGAGCTGCAGCGCAAAATTTGCGCCATCTCAAACTTGCAGCACTCACTGTAAACCTCCGCCCATGTGAGTGTACCCTGTACATTCACATTGGGGGGAGGGGGGCAAACATCCAGCTGTTGCAAAACTACAACTCCCAGCATGCCCTTTGGCTGTCCATGCATGCTGGGAGTTGTAGTTTTGAAACAGCTGGAGGCACACTGGTTTGGTAACACTAAGTTAAGTAATACATTTTCAAGTGTTTTGCAACCAAACTTAGTGTTTCCAAACCAGTGTGCCTCCAGCTGTTGCAAAACTACAACTCCCAGCATGCATGGTCTGTCAGTGCATGGTGGGAGTTATAGTTTTGCAACAATTGCAACAGCTGGAGGCAATGAGGTAGGAAACAGACAATGTTTCCCAACTTGTGTGCCTCCAGTTGTTGCAAAACTACAACTCCCAGCATGCCCAGACTGCCCAGGCATGCTGAAAGTTGTAGCTCGGCAATATCTGAAGGATCAGATGTTGCCGAACTACAACTTCCAGCATGCTTGGGCAGTCTGGTATGCTGGGAGTTGTAGTTTTGCAACATCTGGAGGTCCACAGTTTGGAGACCACTGTATAATGGTTTCCAATCTGTGCTCTTCCAGATGTTACAGAACTACAACTCCCAGCATGCCTGGACAGACTGAGCATGCTGAGATTTGTAGTTTTGCAACATGTGGAAGAGCACAGATTGGAGACCATTATACAGCGGTCTCCAAACTGTGGACCTCCAGATGTTGCAAAACTGCAACTCCCAGCATACACAGAAAGCCAAAGGCTGTCTGGGCATGCTGGGAGTTGCAGTTTTGAAACTCTCAGAGGCAGCGGTGAGATCGCTTTACGGCGATCTCACTGCTGCCAATGAAGATGCCGCACTGCTGCCGGAAACTCACCTCCGGGACGCACCACCGCCGGGACCGCCTGGAGGACGCCGCTCGCACCGGGACCGCTCGGGACACCGCATGGTCGGGTAAGTGACGCCGGGGGATGGGTAAGGGACACTTAGCAGATCGGTGTGTGTCCCGATCCCCGTGATCGGGACTCACACACCGCGCTGCTAAGTATTCTGATAGCGAAACGCTGCTATCAGCTAGTCAGATTTGAAATACACCCTTTCCTTGCCACCTTGTCACAGTGTGTATGTTCCCGCATCACGTCACCAAACAGCTAAAGATATTAACATGAAACTTGGCACAAATTTTACTTATATGTCAACAGCAAACATAGGATAGGTCATTTAGCCCTTACTCACCTCCATTTGCCAGGGTCAGGGTTTTTGTTTAAAGTCCTATAAAAGTCTATGGGAAATATATGTTATTGCATAACTTCCAAACGGCTAGAGATAATTCGATAATACTTGGTCACATGTTACTTATATGTCCACTTAAAATATAAGATAGTTAATTAAACTCTTACCTACCCCCATTTGTGAGGGTCATTTTTTTTTTTCTTAAAGTCCCATGCAAATCAATGGGAAATTTGTGTTCCCACATAACTTCCGTACGGCTGGAAAAATTTCAATAATACCTGGTCACATATTACTTATATGTCAAATAAAAAGATATGATAGTTAAATTAACCCTTACATGCACCCTTATATAAAATATGGGATTTTGTTTCAAGTCCCATACAAGTATATGGAACTTCCAGTACTGTGAATGTGTCAATCCGGCTTTCAAACCACACCCCATCTCACAATGACACGGCCACATTTTAAGCCCCACCCCTTTCATTATCTATCCCCTTTGGCTTGCAGATGACGACCAGTCCCACAAAGCTACGTCCCCTTCTATTTTCAGCTTACAATATCTTGATCATAAATCAGTCCCACCTGAGGACAGGATATGAGGATGGGCCATAAGGACGGGATATGAGGTCAGGATATGAGGACGGAATATGAAGATGGCATATAAGGATGGTATATGAGGTCGGGATATGAAGATGGGATGTGAGGACGGAATATGAGGTGGCCATATGAGGTCGGGATATAAGGACATGATATGAGGTCGAGATAGGAGGTCGGGATATGAGGACGGGATATGAGGACAGAATATAAGGATGGGATATGAGGTTTAGATATGAGGAAGAAATATGAGGATGGGATATGGGGACCGGATAGGAGGTCAAGATAGGAGGACAGGATAGAAGGTCATGATATGAGGACGAAATATGAGATCGGGATAGGAGGTCAGGATTGGAGGTCGGGATAATAGGTCAGTATATGAGGTCGAAATAGGACGGGATGGAAGGTCGGGATATGAGGACCGGATAGGAAGACGGGATTTGAGGTCGAGATATGAGGACGCGATAGGAGGTCGGGATATGAGGTCGAGATATGATGATGGGATATGAGGACAGGATATGAGGTTGGGATATGAGGATAGGAGGTCGGGGTATGAGGTTGGGATATGAGGACAGGATATGAGGTTGAGATAGGAGGTTGGGAAATTAGGTCGAGATAGGAGGTCGGGATATGAGGACGGGATATGAGGATGGGATATGAGGTTGAGCTATGAGGACTGGATAGAAGGTTGGGATAGGAGGTCAAGATATGAGGATGGGATATGAGGTCAGGATATGAGGACCGGATATGAGGTCGAGATAGAAGGACAGGAAGGAGGTCAGGATATGAGGACGGGATATGAGGTCGGGTCAGGAGGTCGGGATAGGAAGTCAAGATATGAGGTCACGATATGAGGAGGGGATATCAGGACAAAATATGAAGTCGAGATAGGAGGACGGGATAGGAGGTCAGCATGTGAGGACGGGATATGAGGTCGAGATAGGAGGTCAGGATATGAGGACAGGATAGGAGGACGGGTTATGAGGTCAATATATGAGGATGGGATAGGAGGTCAGGATATGAGGTCAAGATATGATGACGGGATATGAGGTCGTGATATGAGGTTGGGATATGAGGACAGGATATGAGGCCGAGATAGGAGGTCGGAAAATGAAGTCAAGATAGGAGATCAGGATATGAGGATGGGATATGAGGTTGAGATATGAAGATGAAATATGAGGACGGCATAGGATGTCAGGATAGGAGGTGGAGATATGAGGATGGGATATGAGGTCGGGATATGAGGACGGGATATGAGGTCGAGATAGGAGGATGGGATAGGTGGTCAGGATATGAGGACGGGATATGAGATTGGGATAGGAGGACAGGATATGAGATCGAGATAGGAGGACAGGATAGGAGGTTGATATATGAGGACGGGATGTGAGGTCGAGATATGAGGACGGGATAGGAGGTCAGGATGTGAGGTCGAGATATGATGACGGGATATGAGGACGGCATATGAGGTTGAGATATGTGGACGGGATATGGAGTTGGGACATGACAACAATATATGAGGACAGCATATGAAGTCAAAAGCTTCTTCCTTTTTGATTTTCCTCCCCAACAAGGATTAGGAAGGAAAAACCGAGCAACGCCAGGTACTCAGCTAGTTAATAAACTAAAAACTATGACTCATTCTAAAGAAACAAGCCCCTAGGTTGTTACATCTATGGGAAAATATCCTAAAACTGCAGGTAAGAGGAAAAAAACACTGCTGATGTTTTCTACCTTGCCCCAACAAATGGCCAAAACATCAGTGTAAAACTTTATTTCCTAACAGTATAGAATTATCTGTTTTCATTAAATATCATTTTGCAAAAAATAAATGTGTCTAATTGAAAATGGTTGGTTATTAAAGCATGAAAATTGCATACTCATTTTGTATTGCTGTATTGCTTTCTAATCTGCAATCTTGTTTTTATCAGATTACAATAATTATTAGAAATTAAAGAATTATAAATATTTCACATTATTTAATCTTTTAAACCAATGTGTCTCTAACTCATTATGCATTCCTTACATCATTGTTCTGCTAAATCCAAATCCCAATAACACCCTATTTGTGAATCTCAGTATAAGGACCCATAGGTCATACGTTCCGCTGTATATGGCTAGTAGGCTTCCCTATTTTGATACAAACCAATTGCCTTCTGGGATGTAGCGATGATAAAAGTTGTATAATGTTTTATATGTAGTGTAAAATTTTGTAATTTACCTAAAAAAAAAATTTTGGCAAGATCAAAAATAAAAAAAAATAAAGGAAAAAAAATAAATAAAAAAAAATAAAATATATATATATATATATATAGTGATCCCCGACCTACGATGGCCCTGTCATACGATAATTTCAACATACGAGGCCATCGCATGTTGAAGGCAGCACCAACATATGATGCTTTTTTATGCTTCAGCTGCTGCGGGATAGCCGTTTAAGATGCCCCGTGCGGTATATATATATATATATATATATATATATATATATAGTGATCCCCGACCTACGATGGCCCTGTCATACGATAATTTCAACATACGAGGCCATCGCATGTTGAAGGCAGCACCAACATATGATGCTTTTTTATGCTTCAGCTGCTGCGGGATAGCCGTTTAAGATGCCCCGTGTGGTCCGGTGAGTGTTACTGTCACGATGCCGGCTGGCAGGTAGTGGATCCTCTGTGCCAGAGAGGGATTGGCGTGGACCGTGCTAGTGGATCGGTTCTAAGTCACTACTGGTTTTCACCAGAGCCCGCCGCAAAGCGGGATGGTCTTGCTGCGGCGGTAGTGACCAGGTCGTATCCACTAGCAACGGCTCAACCTCTCTGACTGCTGAAGATAGGCGCGGTACAAGGGAGTAGACAGAAGCAAGGTCGGACGTAGCAGAAGGTCGGGGCAGGCAGCAAGGATCGTAGTCGGGGGCAACGGCAGGAGGTCTGGAACAAAGGCTAGGAACACACAAGGAAACGCTTTCACTGGCACAATGGCAACAAGATCCGGCGAGGGAGTGAAGGGGAAGTGAAGTATAAATAGGGAGTGCACAGGTGAACACACTAATTGGAACCACTGCGCCAATCAGCGGCGCAGTGGCCCTTTAAATCGCAGAGACCCGGCGCGCGCGCGCCCTAGGGAGCGGGGCCGCGCGCGCCGGGACAGGACAGACGGAGAGCGAGTCAGGTACGGGAGCCGGGGTGCGCATCGCGAGCGGGCGCTACCCGCATCGCGAATCGCATCCCGGCTGGAGACGGTATCGCAGCGCACCGGGTCAGTGGAGCTGCCCGGAGCGCTGCGGTAGCGAGAGAGAAGCGAGCGCTCCGGGGAGGAGCGGGGACCCGGAGCGCTCGGCGTAACAGTACCCCCCCCCCTTGGGTCTCCCCCTCTTCTTAGAGCCTGAGAACCTGAGGAGCAGACTTTTGTCTAGGATGTTGTCCTCAGGTTCCCAGGATCTCTCTTCAGGTCCACAGCCCTCCCAATCCACCAAAAAGAACTTTTTTCCTCTGATCGTCTTGGAGGCCAGTATCTCTTTCACCGAGAAGACGTCAGAAGAACCGGAGACAGGAGTGGGAGAAACTAACTTGGGAGAGAAACGGTTGATGATGAGTGGTTTAAGAAGAGAGACATGAAAGGCATTAGGAATACGGAGAGAAGGAGGAAGAAGAAGTTTGTAAGAGACAGGATTAATTTGGCACAAGACTTTGAAAGGACCAAGATAGCGTGGACCCAGTTTGTAACTGGGGACACGAAAGCGGACATATTTAGCGGAGAGCCATACCTTGTCTCCGGGAGCAAAAATGGGGGGAGCTCTTCTTTTCTTATCGGCAAACTTTTTCATGCGAGATGAAGCCTGTAAAAGAGAATCTTGGGTCTCTTTCCATATGATGGAAAGATCACGAGTCACTTCATCTACAGCGGGCAAACCAGAGGGCAAGGGAGTAGGGAGGGGGGGAAGAGGGTGACGGCCGTACACCACGAAAAATGGGGATTTGGAGGAAGATTCAGAGACTCTAAAGTTATACGAGAATTCGGCCCATGGTAGAAGATCTGCCCAATCATCCTGGCGGGAGGAAACAAAATGTCGTAAATAATCACCCAAGACCTGGTTAATTCTTTCCACTTGTCCATTGGATTGAGGATGATATGCAGAAGAAAAGTTTAATTTAATCTTGAGTTGTTTACAAAGAGCCCTCCAGAATTTTGACACAAATTGAACGCCTCTATCCGAGACTATCTGTGTGGGCAACCCGTGAAGACGAAAAATGTGTACAAAAAATTGTTTAGCCAACTGAGGCGCTGAAGGAAGACCAGGAAGAGGGATGAAATGTGCCATCTTGGAGAATCGATCAACGACCACCCAAACAACAGTGTTGCCACGGGATGGGGGTAGGTCTGTAATAAAATCCATACCAATCAGAGACCAAGGCTGTTCGGGGACAGGCAGAGGATGAAGAAAACCAGCGGGCTTCTGGCGAGGAGTCTTATCCCGGGCACAGACAGTGCAGGCTCGCACAAAGTCCACGACATCCGTCTCCAGAGTCGGCCACCAATAGAAGCGAGAGATGAGTTGCACAGATTTCTTGATGCCTACATGACCTGCGAGATGGGAGGAGTGACCCCATTTGAGGATTCCGAGGCGTTGGCGTGGAGAGACGAAGGTCTTTCCTGGAGGAGTTTGCCTGATGGAGGCTGGAGAAGTGGAAATCAGGCAGTCAGGAGGAATGATGTGTTGCGGAGAGAGTTCAACTTCCGAGGCATCCGAGGAACGAGAGAGAGCATCGGCCCTAATGTTCTTATCGGCAGGCCGAAAGTGAATTTCAAAATTAAATCGGGCAAAGAACAGAGACCACCTGGCCTGGCGAGGATTCAGCCGTTGGGCAGACTGGAGATAGGAGATGTTCTTGTGATCGGTGTAAATAATAACTGGAAATCTTGATCCCTCCAGCAGATGCCTCCATTCCTCAAGTGCTAATTTAATGGCTAGAAGCTCTCGATCCCCGATGGAGTAGTTTCTCTCCGCCGGAGAGAAGGTCCTAGAAAAAAAACCACAAGTAACAGCATGCCCGGAAGAATTTTTTTGTAGAATGACCGCTCCAGCTCCTACAGAGGAGGCATCAACCTCCAATAGGAAGGGTTTAGAAGGGTCAGGTCTGGAGAGCACGGGAGCCGAAGAAAAGGCAGACTTGAGCCGTTTAAAGGCGTCTTCCGCTTGAGGAGGCCAAGACTTGGGATTGGCATTTTTTTTGGTTAAAGCCACGATAGGGGCCACAACGGTAGAAAAATGTGGAATAAATTGCCTGTAATAATTGGCGAACCCCAAAAAACGTTGGATAGCACGGAGTCCGGAGGGGCGTGGCCAATCTAAGACGGCAGAGAGTTTGTCTGGATCCATTTGTAGTCCCTGGCCAGAGACCAAGTATCCTAGGAAAGGAAGAGATTGGCATTCAAACAGACATTTCTCTATCTTGGCATAAAGTTGATTGTCACGAAGTCTCTGAAGAACCATACGGACATGCTGGCGGTGTTCTTCTAGATTGGCAGAAAAAATCAGGATATCGTCCAGATATACAACAACACAGGAGTATAAGAGATCACGAAAAATTTCATTAACAAAGTCTTGGAAGACGGCAGGGGCGTTGCACAGGCCAAAGGGCATGACCAGATACTCAAAGTGTCCATCTCTAGTGTTAAATGCCGTTTTCCATTCATCCCCCTCTCTGATGCGGATGAGATTATAAGCACCTCTTAAGTCCAGTTTAGTAAAGATGTGGGCACCTTGGAGGCGATCAAAGAGTTCAGAGATGAGGGGTAGGGGGTAGCGGTTCTTTACCGTGATTTTATTAAGACCGCGGTAGTCAATGCAAGGACGTAGAGAGCCATCTTTTTTGGACACAAAGAAAAATCCGGCTCCGGCAGGAGAGGAGGATTTACGGATAAAGCCTTTTTTTAAATTTTCCTGGATGTACTCCGACATAGCAAGAGTCTCTGGGGCGGACAGAGGATAGATTCTGCCCCGGGGTGGAGTAGTGCCCGGGAGGAGGTCAATAGGACAATCATAAGGCCTGTGAGGAGGTAGAGTCTCAGCTTGTTTTTTGCAAAAAACATCCGCAAAGTCCATATAGGCCTTAGGGAGACCGGTTACAGGGGGAACCACAGGGTCACGGCAAGGGGTACTGGGAACCGGCTTTAGGCAGTCCTTGAAACAAGAGGGCCCCCAACTCTTGATCTCCCCAGTGGACCAATCCAGGGTTGGGGAATGGAGTTGAAGCCAGGGTAGTCCAAGGAGGATTTCGGAAGTGCAATTGGGGAGGACCAAAAATTCAATCTTCTCGTGATGAGGTCCGATGCACATTAGAAGGGGCTCCGTGCGGAAACGTATGGTACAGTCCAATCTTTCATTGTTTACACAATTGATGTAGAGGGGTCTGGCGAGACTGGTCACTGGGATGTTGAACCTGTTGACGAGAGAGGCCAAAATAAAATTTCCTGCAGATCCGGAATCCAAGAAGGCCATAGTAGAGAAGGATAAGGCAGAGGCAGATATCCGCACAGACACAGTAAGACGTGGAGAAGCAGAGTAGACATCAAGGACTGTCTCACCTTTGTGCGGAGTCAGCGTACGTCTTTCCAGGCGGGGAGGACGGATAGGACAATCCTTCAGGAAGTGTTCGGTACTGGCACAGTACAGGCAGAGATTCTCCATGCGGCGTCGTGTCCTCTCTTGAGGTGTCAGGCGAGACCGGTCGACCTGCATAGCCTCCACGGCGGGAGGCACAGGAACGGATTGCAGGGGACCAGAGGAGAGAGGAGCCGGGGAGAAAAAACGCCTTGTGCGAACAAAGTCCATATCCTGGCGGAGCTCCTGACGCCTTTCGGAAAAACGCATGTCAATGCGAGTGGCAAGATGGATGAGTTCATGTAGGTTAGCAGGGATTTCTCGTGCGGCCAGAACATCTTTAATGTTGCTGGATAGGCCTTTTTTAAAGGTCGCGCAGAGGGCCTCATTATTCCAGGATAATTCTGAAGCAAGAGTACGGAATTGTACGGCGTACTCGCCAACGGAAGAATTACCCTGGACCAGGTTCAACAGGGCAGTCTCAGCAGAAGAGGCTCGGGCAGGTTCCTCAAAGACACTTAGAATTTCCGAGAAGAAGGAGTGTATAGAGGCAGTGACGGGGTCATTGCGGTCCCAGAGCGGTGTGGCCCATGACAGAGCTTTTCCAGACAGAAGGCTGACTACGAAAGCCACCTTAGACCTTTCAGTAGGAAACTGGTCCGACATCATCTCCAAGTGCAGGGAACATTGGGAAAGAAAGCCACGGCAGAATTTAGAGTCCCCATCAAATTTATCCGGCAAGGATAGTCGTAGACCAGAAGCGGCCACTCGCTGCGGAGGAGGTGCAGGAGCTGGCGGAGGAGATGATTGCTGAAGCTGTGGTAGTAGCTGCTGTAGTATCACGGTCAGTTGAGACAGCTGTTGGCCTTGTTGCGCTATCTGTTGTGACTGCTGGGCGACCACCGTGGTGAGGTCGGCGACAACTGGCAGAGGAACTTCAGCGGGATCCATGGCCGGATCTACTGTCACGATGCCGGCTGGCAGGTAGTGGATCCTCTGTGCCAGAGAGGGATTGGCGTGGACCGTGCTAGTGGATCGGTTCTAAGTCACTACTGGTTTTCACCAGAGCCCGCCGCAAAGCGGGATGGTCTTGCTGCGGCGGTAGTGACCAGGTCGTATCCACTAGCAACGGCTCAACCTCTCTGACTGCTGAAGATAGGCGCGGTACAAGGGAGTAGACAGAAGCAAGGTCGGACGTAGCAGAAGGTCGGGGCAGGCAGCAAGGATCGTAGTCGGGGGCAACGGCAGGAGGTCTGGAACAAAGGCTAGGAACACACAAGGAAACGCTTTCACTGGCACAATGGCAACAAGATCCGGCGAGGGAGTGAAGGGGAAGTGAAGTATAAATAGGGAGTGCACAGGTGAACACACTAATTGGAACCACTGCGCCAATCAGCGGCGCAGTGGCCCTTTAAATCGCAGAGACGCGGCGCGCGCGCACCCTAGGGAGCGGGGCCGCGCGCGCCGGGACAGGACAGACGGAGAGCGAGTCAGGTACGGGAGCCGGGGTGCGCATCGCGAGCGGGCGCTACCCGCATCGCGAATCGCATCCCGGCTGGAGACGGTATCGCAGCGCACCGGGTCAGTGGAGCTGCCCGGAGCGCTGCGGTAGCGAGAGAGAAGCGAGCGCTCCGGGGAGGAGCGGGGACCCGGAGCGCTCGGCGTAACAGTTACTCACCTGTCCTTGACTTTCTGGACCATCCTCTTCGGCTCCGCTGCATGGCCGTCGCTCTCCTTGGTCGTCATCACTGATCCCTCAACATACGATGGATTCAAGTAACGATGGTTCATTAGGAACAAATTACCATCGTATGTTGAGGGATCACTGTATATGCTATTTTGTCAAAAGTAACACAATACATTTCGCCTTGTTTTATTGTGGGGTAGCTGTGTGATATTGTGTGCATGAGAACAAACCTTTTAAGAGGCACCTTGGGGGAAAAAAGTATTTTTAAATTAACTGTTGCTAGAAAGTTATACAGTTTTTTTTTATTATATCTATTCAAAAAATTCAAGACGTCCAGTACTTATTGACTGCCATATGCCCTGATTAATTTGTGTAATTCTTTCCAATCCAGTGCTCTCTGCTGCCAACTCTGGCCATAGCAGGAGAAGTTTACTATGGGGATTTGCTTATGCTTTAGACAGTTCATGCACAGACATAGGTGGTAGCAGAGAGCACTGTGGTCAGACTGGAAAGAACTACATGTGGAGCATACAGCAGCTGAGTACTGCAAGGCTTGTTTTTTTTTTTAATTAGAAGTAATTTACAAATCTGTATAACTTTCTGGCACTATATACCGTATTTATTGGGGTATACCACGCACCGGCCTATAACACGCACCCTCATTTTACCAAGGATATTTGGGTAAAAAAAGTTTTTTACCCAAATATCCATGGTAAAATGAGGGTGCTTGTGTGCGCGTGTATACCCCGATACACCCCCAGGAAAGGCAGGGGGAGAGAGGCCGTCGCTGCCGGCTTCTCTCCCCCTGCCTTTCCTGGGGTCTAGAGCCCTGCTGCCGGCCCTTCTCTCCCCCTAACTATCGGTGCCGGCGCCCCATTGCCGGCGCCGATAGCCAGGGGGAGAGAAGCGGCGCCGACAGCCAGGGGGAGAGAAGGGGCAGCAACACCCATTGCCGGCGCCGCTGCCTCGTTGCCTCCCCACATCCCCGGTTGCATAATTACCTGTTGGCGGGGTCGGGTCCGCGCTGCTTCAGGCCTCCGGTGTGCATCCCCTGCGTCGTTGCTATGCACTGCATGGCGCACTGACGTCATGCACCTCACCGTGCAGCGCATAGCAATGACGCAGGGGACACACGCCGGAGGCCTGAAGCAGCGCGGACCCGACCCCGGCAACAGATAATTATGCAACCGGGGATGGGGGAGGCAACGGGGCAGCGGCGCCGGCAATGGGTGCCGCTGCCCCTTCTCTCCCCCTGTCTGTCGGAGCCGCTTCTCTCCCCCTGGCTATCGGCGCCGGCAATGGGGCGCCGGCACCGATAGTCAGGGGGAGAGAAGGGCCGGCAGCAGGGCTCTAGACCCCAGGAAAGGCAGGGGGGGAGAAGCCGGCAGCGACGGCCTCTCTCCCCTGTCTTTCCTGGGGGTGTATCGGCGTATAACACGCACATAGACTTTAGGCTAAAAAATTTTGCCTAAAAAGTGTGTGTTATACGGCGATAAATACGGTAAATAAAAAAATATGTAATACCCCTTTTGGGTGCATTCACGTGTACAGTATCCTGCGCATATTTGATGAACAGGATTTGAAGATGCAAACTTTATGCTGCAGATTTCAAACTAAATGACTGAACACAGCTTATTTTTACTGCTTCTCCTGCCAGAAGTGAGTGGTGTAAGATGTACCCCAGTATAATACTGGCCAACCGTTCCACCAAAAATATCTGCTGCATCTCCTGCTGTCACTTCAAACTTTAAGCAAAAAGGTCAGAATGAAAAAGTAATAATTAGTGTTGCTCGCGAATATTCGCAATGCAAATCTTATTCGCGAATATCGCATATTCACGAATTCGTGAATATTTGCGAATACAGCACTATATATTCGTAATTACGAATATTTTTTTTTTTTTCACAGTACACATCACAGTGATCACCCCTCTCTGCTTCCAGCTTGTGTGGTGTAAAAAAGGCTCTAATACTACTGTGTGAGACTGGCGTGCGAATTTTCGCATATGTGAACATTTGCATATGCAAATGTGCACATTTGCGAATTTTTCATATGCAAATTTTTGTATATGCTAATTTTCGCATATGCTAGTTTTCGCATATGCGAATTTTTGCATATGCGAAAATAAAACGTGAATATTACGAATATGCAAATTTAGCCAATATATGATGAATATTCGTCCATATATTTGCGAAATAGCGAATTCGAATATGGCCTATGCCGCTCAACACTAATAATAATGGCCACTAAATAATCAGTCCCGGTTATTTCAGCAAAGGAATGACCAGGGTTATATCCTGGACAAGTTTTGGTCAAGAACCTTATTGGAGTATGTGGTCCAGGAGAATTATATTAGCTTATTATGAATTTAGGACAGAAAACAGTACTGATCGTATAAATGGTTCTGAAATAGTTAAAAAAAAAAGTTAAATGGTATATATATCACTAGAGAAAAAAACAATGCTACAATAACAACAATACATTATAGATACGGATGTAATTTAAAGAACATTTCTCAGTACAAAAAGGTCATCTGCTTAAATGGTTCTATTTCCCAGGGACATCTCAAGTATGTACAGTATATAAAATATACATTTACAAGAAAAGCAATAAATATCTATTGAATAACACAGTCTGTTTTTGTTGTATTACAAAGTCAACATGAATGTGTAGGAAATGGTCTATGAAGTGCCTAAAGCATTTTTTTTTTTTTTTACATATACCATGGATTCGGTATTTATAAAATGACCAGCATTTCATTGATCTTAACTTTCTATTTAGTCAGGAGACATATGCTTGAATGTAGGTAGAGCCATTTCAGGGGCACAACAGGGAAGATGTTTACATTGTTTGCATTGTCCCTTGTTCCCCTGTCAAATGTATCCGCTTTCCTAGAACATTGATGCAGCTGAATAATATAGCAGATGAGTTATAAGCTTCCTGCTCCACCTTACAGTTTTGTAGGCCATAGGCACTTTAGCCCTGCTGCCTATATATGGCCAGAATCTCTTTGTAGGGGGGTGTGATGCAGTGACATCATTGTACCACAGATAGCGTACAGTATGCCACAGTCTGGAGACCTGTAGTCTAAACTGGTTTATTTTCTTTTTAATTTTTTTGGGCTCTTGAATAGACCTATTAAAGGGAGCTATTACTGCAAGAGGGACTTTAGCAGAAATATTACTGTGTAGGAGCCGTCAGAGGCACTATTACTTTGAGAATAACACTAAGGAAGCACTATCAATGTGTAGGGGCAGTAAAGCTCCCTGGCATAGCATACTCCCATCTTCCTTATTCCACTGCTGGTTGGTTTTTCTACTCTCTCAGCAACGAAAGACCTGGCACATTTGTGGGGCAAAAAGGTTCCAGAGCATGCCATTTTTTTTGCATTCCCCCATCAATCCCTTATATAGGGTAGCGGTGGATAAGTCTGTTCCTCTGCACAACTCTCATATTTTTCTTTTGTTTTCCATTCAAAACTAATGGAAATATTTTTTTTTTTATAAAATTAGAGAAAAAAAAAAACATCAAACAAATCGAACGTTTTATTAATTTTCTACTTCTCTTTATTTTCATTCAATTGTAAGGCTATGAATGGATTAAAATTCTTTTGTAGTCTTGTAAAAAAGAATGTATTATTCTGTACGTGTTACATCAGAGAAATGGTTGTCATATAGACAAGAGTTTAAAGACAGCAGCACTGGGTCCTGTATTTTCTTCCTTAATTCGAAAAAAAAATAATAATATGTTTTCTGGTGTAAAATGTTTTTACACAGATAAAAGACAGTTGAAACAAAGGAAAAATAATTTTCAGTATACTTTTTTGGAATTTAAAGTAAACAAACAACAGTGGCAAGGCAAGCCCCAAAAATTGCAATAAAAACTAAGATTTCTGCATGTATTAATATCATAGAAATTTATCAAAACCTGTCCAGAGGAAAAGTTGCTGAGTTGCCCATAGCAACCAATCAGATTTTTTATTTTTTATTTTTTCATCTCTAAAAAATTAAAGAAGGAATCTGATTGGTTGCTGTAGATAACTCAGCAACTTTTCCTCCGACTAATTTTGATAAATCTCTCCCATAGTGGCCCTCTATTTGTTCTAGTTTGTATCCCAATGGCACCCTTGTAAAATGATAGCCAGATTATTGATCCCCCTACCCCTCTCTTGCAAAACAATTATGCATATCTTATTCTAGAAATGTACATTACTTCTCTAGTTTTCTAATATCTTGTGGAACATTCTTGAATTTGTTCCAAGTTTCCATTAACTTGTTGTTTCATTTCCGTCAACCCATATGTGCCAGATCCTATTTTACAAAATGTAGCAGCTTCTCAGTACCTATTTGGCTAACCTCCATTTTTTTTTCATTCTAATCTCTAAACAACTGAAATGGACTAAAGCTTATACAGAAAAAAAACAATATATTCAACTATGGATGAATCATACAAGCAGGTTTATATTTCTACAACCATATGCTCCTAGAGGCTTCTAATGTAATCCTTTACAAGAGTGCATTTTCCTTATGTGGAAGGTCCCTAAACAAAACATTCAATACCCAAAATAACTCCTAAACTTTGCTGAAAGCTTTGCAGGAGAACAAGCTAAAACTATCCTGACACATGCACTACTGGATCGCCTAGAGGTTCCTTAATGCCATAAAATCCTCTTCTACTGCATATTTTCAGAATGACTGCATTGTCACTCACAAATCTTTCATCCTTAGGGGAGAACAAGTTTCTGTCAAGATTTCCTGAATAATATGTATTGAATTATTGGCAGGCATTCATAAAACTTGACCACTGACAGTTTCACTTGAGATAAGACACATTATTTATTACATTCTTGCTGTCACCTGAATTTGAAAATAGGAGTAAATATAGTAAACTTATGTTTCTAACATATACATCTGATTGCAATTTTTTATAGAAATGAGTGATGATTCAAGCCATAACTTTACTGTTTGTTTAATTGTGACTTTAATATTTATAAACAATCTGAGCTAATAAATATAGTTTTTTAGGATTATTTAAAAACATTTGACATGTCACAGAGCCATGTGAAACTATTTAAAAAGTACTAAGATCCCTAAAGATCAACAGAACGAGAAGGGAGAAGTGTGCGCTTAAGTTTACTCCCTGGTTTCTCAATCTAGTTACATAGAGTTTCTTTATTTTATATATATATATATATATATATATATATATATATATATATATATATACACACACACAATATTGCCATTAAATATTGAGCTTACTTTTCATCTGTACTATAAATATTTTCAGCTAAATAAGAGAAGTATGTATTGATAGAAGTCTTCTTAACAAATATCTGTCAATGGTTTAGGAAACCAAAACTTTTAATAAAAAAACAAGACTAAATAAATGGCATCAATAAAATATCATGAACTATATTTGTATGTAATGCAAATATATTTGGTCAAGTACCAAATTTACAACATTAGAGAAGGAATCAGATTTGTTATCTACAGTATGTGATACACATTATATTATGGTTAGAGATGAGCGAATTTACAGTAAATTCAATTCGTCACAAACTTCTCGGCTTGGCAGTTGATGGCTTATCCTGCATAAATTAGTTCAGCTTTCAGGTGCTCCGGTGGGCTGGAAAAGGTGGATACAATCCTAGGAAAGAGTCTCCTAGGACTGTATCCACCTTTTCCATCTCATGGGAGCACCTGAAAACTGAACTAATTTATGCAGGAAAAGTCATCAACTGCCGAGCCGAGAAGTTTGTGACAAATCGAATTTACTGTAAATTCGCTCATCTCTAATTATGGTACAAGCCCTGGGAAAATTACGGAATCGCCATACTAAGAGGATGGTCACTCAGCTTCTTTATTTTACAGTAAAAAAACAAATCAAAGATATGACACAAAATAATTTAAATGGGCACTGTCAGATTCAAAAACTTTTTAAATGTTCTACACTTTGGCAAAACATTAACCTTTCTAATATACTTAATAAGAAAATGTCATTTCCTTTTTTATAGAAATCATGGCTTATAAAATCATGGCTTTTTCCAAGCTGAAGCTCAGGCTCAGGCTGAAGCTCATGGCCAAAGTCCAGTAAGTTAGGGTGGGCTAGCACTTCTCTGTTCTCTCTCCTGTCTGATAGCACTCCTATGTGCTCTCTCCTGTCTAATAGTACTCCTCTGTGCTCTCTCCTGTCTGATAGCACTCCTCTGTGGTCTCTCTTGTCTGATAGGACTCCTCTGTGCTCTTTCCTGTCTGATAGCACTCCTCTGTGCTCTCTCATGTCTGATAGCACTCCTCTGTGCTCTCTCCTGTCTGATAATCCTCCTCTGTGCTCTTTCCTGTCTGATAGCACTCCTCTATGCTCTCTCCTGTCTGATAGCACTCCTCTGTGCTCTCTCCTGTCTCACAGTACTCCTCTATGCTCTCTCCTTTCTGAAAGTACTCCTCTGTGCTCCCTCCTTTCTGATAGCACTCCTCTGTGCTCTCTCCTGTCTGATAGCACTCCTCTGTGCTCTCTCCTGTCTGATAGCACTCCTCTGCGCTCTCCTGTCTGATAGTACTCCTCTGTGCTCTCTCCTTTCTGAAAGTACTGTTCTGTGCTCTCTCCTGTCTGATAGTACTTCTCTGCGCTCTCCTGTCTGATAGTACTGCTCTGTGCTCTCTCCTTTCTGATAGCCCTTTTCTATGCTCTCTCCTGTCTGATAGTACTCCTCTATGCTCTCTCCTGTATGACAGTACTCCTCTGTGCTCTCTCCTGTCTGATAGCACTCCTCTGTGCTCTCTCATGTCTGATAGCACTCCTCTGTGCTCTCTCCTGTCTGATAATCCTCCTCTTTGCTCTTTCCTGTCTGATAGCACTCCTCTATGCTCTCTCCTGTCTTATAGCACTCATCTGTGCTCTCTCCTGTCTCATAGTACTCCTCTATGCTCTCTCCTTTCTGAAAGTACTCCTCTGTGCTCCCTCCTTTCTGATAGTACTCCTCTGTGCTCTCTCCTGTCTGATAGCACTCCTCTGTGCTCTCTCCTGTCTGATAGTACTCCTCTATGCTCTCTAATTTCTGAAAGTACTGTTCTGTGCTCTCTCCTGTCTGATAGTACTCCTCTATGCTCTCTCCTGTCTGATAGTACTCCTCTATGCTCTCTCCTGTCTGATAGGACTCCTCTGTTCTCTCTCCTGTCTGATAGCACTCCTCTGTGGTCTCTCCTGTCTGATAGGACTCCTCTGTGCTCTCTCCTGTCTGATATCACTCCTCTGTGCTCTCTCCTGTCTGATAGTACTCCACTGTGCTCTCTCCTGTCTGATAGCACTCATCTCTGCTGCTCTCCTTTCTGATAGGACTCCTCCGTGCTCTCTCCTGTCTGATAGTACTCCTCTGTGCACTCTCCTGTCTGATAGCACTCCTCTGTGCTCTCTCCTGTCTGATAGTACTCCTCGGTGCACTCTCCTGTCTGATAGCACTCCTCTGTGCTCTCTCCTGTCTGATAGCACTCGCCTGTGCTCTCTCCTGTCTGATAGTACTCCTCTGTGCCCTCTCCTTTCTTATAATACTCCTCTGTGCTCTCTCCTGTCTGATAGTACTCCTCGGTGCTCTCTCCTGTCTGATAGTACTCCTCTGTGCTCTCTCCTGACTGAGAACACTCCTCTATGTCCTCTCCTGTCTGGTAGTACTCATCTATGCTCTCTCCTGTCTGATAGCACTCCTCTATGCTCTCTCCTGTCTGATAGTGCTCCTCTGTGCTCTTTCCTGTCTAATAGTACTCCTCTGTGCTCTCTCCTGTCTGATAGTACTCCTCTCTGCTCTCACCTGTCTGATAGTACTCCTCTATGCTCTCTCCTTTCTGATAGCACTCCTCTATGCTCTTTCCTGTCTGATAGTACTCACCTGTACTCACTCGTGTACTATCAGACTCGGAGGAGTACTAGCCCACTCTCATTTACTGAACTTTGTCTATGCTCCTGCTTTAGCTTGTACAAAGCCATGATTTTATAAGCCATGATTTCTATAAAAAGGAAATAACATTTTCTTATGAAGTATATCAGAAAAGTTAATCTTTTCCCAAGATGTACAACATATAAAAAGTGTTCATCTGACAGTACCCATTTAAGCTCCATATCTGAATATTCTGGCTTCCTGTTACATACATACCTTAAATAAATAAAGAGTAGAGAATAGAGAATAAATTATCCTGATGCATTTATCCAATTGCTTTTTATGTCTTCCTTGGTTTACCTGTATGCTTTTCTTTTCAAACTTTGCCATTTTATACTTGCACCAAATTTTACAAACAGTAGTGCTTAAAAGTGTGTCACCCTTTAGAATTGTCTCTATTTCTACATCCATTATATGTTATTGTCATTCCAATGATTAAAAATACCTGTCTTTAATGTCACTTTTAACCCCTTAAGGACCAAGCCCATTTTGACCTTAAGGACCAGGCAAATGCTTGTTTTTGCACTTTCGTTTTTTCCTCCTCTCCTACTAAAAAGCTACAGACCCATATATGGGCTTGTTCTTTGTGTCACCAATTATACTTTGTAATGACATCAATTATTTAATAACAAAGTCTAAAAAAAAGTATATTTGTGGGGTGAAATTGAAAGCAAAAAACGCAATCTTGTAACTTTTGGGGCCCTCCGTTTCTACACAGTGCAATTTTTGGTAAACATGACACCTAATCTTTATTCTTAGGTCCATACGGTTAAAAGGATATCCAATTTATGTAGGTTTAATTTAATTTTATTACTTTAAAAAACCCTTACTACATGCACCAAAATTAGTATGTTTAAAATTGTTATCTTCTGAGCCCTATCATTTTTTTATTTTTCCACATTCGGGGCTATGTGAGGGCTCATTTATTGCGCCGTGGTCTGTAGTTTTTATTGGTTCCATTTTTGTTTTGATGGGACTTTTTGATCACTTTTTATTAGTTTTTATGGTATTTGAAGTGGCCAAAAATGCTAAATTTTGAACGTTGGTATTTTTTTTACGTGTACGCCATCTACCGCATGGTTTAGCTAACATTATTTTTTAATAGTTCGGACATTTACGCACGCAGCAGTACTACATTATTATTTTTATTACATTTTTTTATTTAACAAATTGGAAAGGGTGGTGATTTAAACTTTTAAAAGGAAAGGCTTATCCACCATCAGGACTATCCTGCGTTGACACCTTTCATCAATTTTTCTCTTCCGTCCACGCCCAGGGAGATTAGCTACAATACCATGGGTTGCAAACTTCTTGATAATGTTGCGCACAGTGGACAAAGGCAAATCTAGATCTCTGGAGATGGACTTGTAACCTTGAGATTGTTGTTATTTTTCCACAATTTTGGTTCTCAAGTCCTCAGACAGTTCTCTTCTCCTCGTTCTGTTGTCCATGCTTAGTGTGGCACACACAGACACACAATACAAAGACTAAGTGAACTTCTCTTCTTTTTATCTGCTTTCAGGTGTGATTTTTATATTGCTCACACCTGTTACTTGCCCCAGGTGAGTTTAAAGGAGCATCACATGCTTGAAACAATCTTATTTTTCCACAATTTTGAAAGGGTGCAAATTTGCTTTTTCCCCCTCCCTCTTTTGGTTTAGTTCGAATACACACAAATGGAACAAACATGTGTATAGCACAACATGTATTACTGCATCCCTTTTCTCTGAGAAATACTTCATTTTCTTGAAAAATTTCAGGGGTGCCAACATTTACGGCCATGACTGTATGTGATATTAAATTACTTTCCTCAATAAATCTGCCACAGAAATTAAAATTCTGGCCTTGCAGAAAGAATGAACATGTCAATTCTCTCTGCGGAATCCACATGAAAATGCATTGCCTTCACTTGAGACGGAGCATTTCTGAGTGATCCTAGTGCCGGCTTATTCTGATGGTGCCTTCTTCCTGCAGAATGATCTACTAGAATTTTTTTCAGGCGGACATTCCGCCGGGTGAATGAGCCCATAGAATTTAGAGAATATTGAGAATATATGTTCCTTTAAACCTGGAGGTAACACAGTATAGCTCATTTTCTCTGGTCCCTATAATAGTATGTCTTATAGGCTGCTATATGAACATGCATCAGTAACAAATCTCTTCTATGATTTTCATTTTATCTATTTCACTGAATACATTTTTTCTTTTTTCGTTTGTGTATGTGTCATGTATGGCAACTGGCATCGACATATCTAATTTACTGCATTCATATAGGGAAGAGTGGGTCACTTGTTTTATTGGGAAGTAGTCAAAGCCACAAATCACATGTTCCACTAGCTACTGGTCTTTACTAATGTGTGATGGACCATTTTACTACAGTGTTTCCCAACCAGGGTGCCTTTGGCTGTGCCAGCATACTGAAAGTTGTAGTTTTGCAACAGCTGGAGGCACCCTAGTTGGTAAAACACCTTACTATTATTGATAACCAATGTTTGCCATAATGTCATAGTCTTCCTCTTCATATTGCAGAATAAGTTTTTTTTTTTTTTAATGTAAACTATTAAGAGGCATTTGCACTCATCAGCATTATCTGCTGGCAGCACTGTAGCTTTAAAAGACGCTTAGGAAAAAATACATGTAGTTTATTTAGTTTTTTGAAAATGCATCCTTAGTGTTTTGCATTTTATCCACAATTTTCCTCATATCTTTGCATTGCCATATAAATCCCCCCAGCACTATTAGAACCCCATACATTTTCGCACTACATATTTCATGTATTAAACAATTCCATTTAGGAGTCTCCAAAGGCAGTTTTTATACCAGACTATTACACGGGTGTTGGTTTAATGGTTGTAAAAAGGGAACTTTTATAAGTATAGAATTAGAACCATAAAAAAGTCACAGTTGTCCAAACTGTATATAAAGAATGGGATGGTCATCCATTATACTAAATAATTTATAATTCAATCTGTAGTATTTGGCAGGTAAGGGATGACAGAAAATGCTACTTTACATCATAGTTCAAACAATGCTGCACAAATGTTTAATATGTCCTAATTTAAGACTATTTCAGGTGAATTCCCTATGTTTGTATAGTACAAATATGTAGCTTCATATTGCTCCAGAGTCTTTATGAGCCATTAAACTTAACATTATACTAGAACAGTTCCCAAAGAGAATTTTACTTATTTGCCTCTATGGTAATAGCATTTGACCTTTTAATGCATATAAAGACAAATATATTTTTTTCTTTGAAATGTGATATACTTTATCTATACTTTTGTGCTATAGGTACTTAGAAAGCAAGTAATAAATAGAGATTCCCATGACTGGAAACAGTGATATGTGAATGTTGCACATTAAAGAGTTCCTGTTATATTCATATATATATATATATATATATATATATATATATATATATATATATTGTACATAATTTTATGTGTTTAGCACCTATATTTCGCTCAAAAATACCTTCTATCTGTTGCTCTCTTTAATTTTTATCCTGCGCTTTGGAGAGGGTGTGTCTAAGGGATAGCTAAATTATGCAATATACGTAATTTAAAGGGTAAATTATTGGTTATTGTTAACCCCTTAAAAACCACGGACATAAGTGTATGTCCTGGTGCGGAGGTACTTCGTGCACCAGGACGTACATTTACAGTGGGGATTAAAAGTTTGAGCACCTCAGGTAAAAATTTGTATTAATGTGCATAAAGAAGCCAAGGAAAGATGGAAAAATCTCCAAAAGGCATCAAATTACAGATTAGACATTCTTATAATATGTCAACAAAAGTTAGATTTTATTTCCATCATTTACACTTTCAAAATAACAAAACAAAAAAATGGCGTCTGCAAAAGTTTGGGCACCCTGCTGAATTTATAGCATGCACTGCCCCATTTGCAAAGCTGAGACCTACCAGTGTCATGGATTGTTCTCAATCATCATCTGGGAAGACCAGGTGATGTCAATCTCAAAGGTTTTAAATGCCCAGACTCATCTGACCTTGCCCCAACAATCAGCGCCATGGGTTCTTCTAAGCAGTTGTCTAGAAATCTGAAACTGAAAATAGTTGACACTCACAAAGCTGGAGAAGGCTATAAGAAGATAGCAAAACGTTTTCAGATGTCAATATCCTCTGTTCGGAATGTAATTAAAAAATGGCAGTCATCAGGATCAGTGGAAGTTAAAGCAAGATCTGGAAGACCAAGAAAAATATCAGACAGAACAGCTCGCAGGATTGTGAGAAAAAACATTCAAAACCCACGTTTGACTGCACAATCCCTCCAGAAAGATCTGGCAGACACTGGAGTTGTGGTACACTATTCCACTATAAAGAGATACTTGTACAAATATGGTCTTCATGGAAGAATCATCAGAAGAAAACCTCTTCTACGTCCTCACCACAAAAATCAGCATTTGAACTTTGCAAATGAGCATAAAGACAAGCCTGATGCATTTTGGAAATAAGTTCTGTCGACCGATGAGGTTAAAATTGAACTTTTTGGCCGGAATGAGCAAAGGTATGTTTGGAGAAGAAGGGAAACAGAATTTAATTAAAAGAACCTCTGTCCAACTGTTAAGCATGGGGGTGGATCAATGATGCTTTGGGGTTGAATTGCAGTAAGTGGCACAGGGAACATCTCACGAGTAGAAGGAAAAATTGATTCAATAAAATTTCAGCAAATTTTGGATGCTATCTTGATGCCATCTGGGAAAAAGCTGAAGTTAAAGAGAGGATGGCTTCTACAAATGGATAATGATCCTAAACACACCTCGAAATCCACGGGGAATTACATCAAGAGGCGTAAACTGAAGGTTTTGCCATGGCCTTCACAATCTCCTGACCTCAATATAATTGAAAATCTATGAATAGACCTTAAAAGAGCAAAGTGCGTGACAGACAGCCCAGATATCTCAAAGAACTGGAAGACTTTTGAAAGGAAGAATGGGCAAAGATAACTCAAACAAGAATTGAAAGACTCTTGGCTGGCTACAGAAAGCGTTTACAAGCTGTGATACTTGCCAAACGGGGCAGTACAAGATATTAACTCTGCAGGGTGCCCAAACTTTTGCAGACGCCATTTTTTGTTTTCTGTTATTTTGAAAGTGTAAATGATGGAAATAAAATCTAACTTTTGTTGACATATTATAAGAATGTCTAATCTGTAATTTGATGCCTTTTGGAGATTTTTCCATCTTTCCTTGGCTTCTTTATGCACATGAATACAAATTTTTACCGGGGGTGCCCAAACTTTTGATCCCCACTGTACGTCCTATACATTACCGCCAAGCATTGGAGCGATGCTCGGGTCATGCACGGGAGGTCCCAGCTGCTGATAGCAGCCAGGGACCCACCGGTAATGGCCGACACACGCGATCGCGCGGATGTCCGCCATTAACCCCTCAGATGCCTTGATCAATACAGATCATGGCATCTGCAGCAGTGCGGCTACAGTTTTAGCTGATCTGATCGCCCGCGGGATGGCAGCAGGGATCAAACCAGTTAACATGGTGGATGGAGGACCCCTCACCTGCCTCCGCCACTTTCCTGGTGTTTTCTGCACTGATCTGCCTTCCAGCAGACCAGAATGGAAGATCGCCAATAATACTGACCAGTGCTATGCCCTATGCATAGCACTGAACAGTATTAGCAATCAAATGATTGCTATAAATAGTTCCCTATGGGGACATAAAAAGTAAAAAACAGTAAAAAAAAAAAAATTTGAAAAATCCCCTCCCCCAATACAAATGTAAATTGTCCCTTTTTCCCTTTTTCCCCCCAAAAAGTGTAAAAAAAAAGTTATTAACATATTTGGTATCTCCGTGTGCGTAAATGTTAATGGAAAACGGCGTGAAAATTAAAAAGAATGTCTAAAATTGCTGCTTTTTTTGTCACATTTTATTCCAGAAAAATGTATTAAAAAATTATTAAAAGTTTTATATATACAAATGTGGTATCAATAAAAAGTATACAGAACATTGAAAAAGTTATAGGTGGCCAAAATAGAGGGATTTTAAATGTACTAATTTGGTTAAAAAAATTGCTATTTTTTTAAGTGGTGCAATAATAAATAAAAAAAAACGTTATCATTTTAATCGTATTAACCCGCAGAATAAAGAAAATATGTCATTTTTACCGAAAGTTATACAGCGTGAAAGCGAAACCTTCCAAAATGTTATGGTAAAATTAGTGATGTCATTACAAAGGACAACTGGTCACACAAAAAACAAGCCCTCATACTTGTCTGTGGATGAAAATATAAAAAAGTTATGAGAGTTTATGAGAGTTTTTAAAAGGCGAGGAGGAAAAAACAAAAAGCAAAAATAAAATTGGCCTGGTCCTTAAGGTCAAAATGGGCTTGTTCCTTAAAGGGTTAAAGATGTTTACTGTTTATTAATCTACAGGGTGGGCCATTTATATGGATACACCTTAATAAAATGGGAATGGTTGGTGAAATTAACTTCGTGGCACATTAGTATATGTGAGGGGGGAAACTTTTCAAGATAGGTGGTGACCATGGCGGCCATTTTGAAGTTGGCCATTTTGAATCCAACTTTTGTTTTTTCAATAGGAAAAGGTCATGTGACACATCAAACTTATTGGGAATTTCACAAGAAAAACAATGATGTGCTTGGTTTTAACATAACTTTATTCTTTCATGAGTTATTTACAAGTTTCTGACCACTTATAAAATGTGTTCAATGTACTGCCCATTGTTTTGGATTGTCAATGCAGCCCTCTTTTCCCACTCTTGCATACACTGATAGCAACACCGCAGGAGAAATGCTAGCACAGGCTTCCAGTATCCGTAGTTTCAGGTGCTGCAGAATGGGCAAAACAAAAATTGGAACAGGACCCTCAGTTTACGCAGAAGATTTTGTTCAGTGATGAGGCAAACTTTTATGTGAATGGTGAAGTTAACAAACAAAAACACCGCTATTGGTCTGACACTAACCCACATTGGATAGATCCCTCCAAGACTGTTGGAACACAAAAATTTATGGTATGGTGTGGTATGTGGGGTACAAAGATAGTGGGGCCATTCTTCATCAAGGGAAACCTCAAGGCCACTGGATATGCGAAATTGCTACATGATGATGTGTTTCCCTCTTTATGCACTGAAGCTGGCACGTTCCCTGAGTTTTTCCAGCAAGATGGTGCACCACCACATTATGGGTGTCAAGTCTGAGTATTCCTAAATGAACAGTTTCCTGGAAAGTGGATTGGTCATCGTGGGCCAATTGAATGGCCCCCAAGATCTCCCGATCTGACCCCCTTAGACTTTTATATCTGGAGTCATCTTAAGGCAATTGTCTATGCTGTGAAGATACGAGATGTGCAGCACCTGAAACTACGGATACTGGAAGCCTGTGCTAGCATTTCTCCTGCGGTGTTGCTTTCAGTGTGTGAAGAGTGAGAGAAGAGGGTTGCATTGACAATCCAACACAATGGGCAGCACATTGAACACATTTTAAAAGTGGTCAGAAACTTGTAAATAACTCATGAAAGAATAAAGTCACGTTAAAACCAAGCACATCATTGTTTTTCTTGTGAAATTCCCAATAAGTTTGATGTGTCACATGACCCTCTTCCTATTGAAAAAACAAAAATTGGATTCAAAATGGCCGCCATGGTCACCACCCATCTTGAAAAGTTTCCCCCTTCACATATACTAATGTGCCACAAACAGGAAGTTAATATCCCCAACCATTCCCATTTTATTAAGTAGTATCCTTATAAATGGCTCACCCTGTATAGGTTATTTATGGATCAAATTAGATGACAAAAATAATCAAAGGCATGCAATATCCAGCAGATAAAGAGTACTAAAGCGATTTATTATTATTACAAAAACACTTACCAAGCTCAATTCACATTTAAAAAATCAGTAGTTAAAATAAATATACACTTGTATTTCAAGGCCTTGCAGCAGTTATTTACCAGGTTTAAAGCACGCTCAGCCTGTAAGCACAATTCATACACTTTGGGGAACATTTTTCATTGTTGCTTTGGTAAGCGAGTTCTGTATTTTTATTTATTTTTTGCTTTGGTTTTTCTTATGTGTGACATATTTATCATACTATCACAGGGTGTTGATAAATTTGGCTCACATAAGCAAAAAAAATAATAAATCACTTTGGAATACTATCTTTTAGCACACAAAAAATGTATGTGTTTATTACACTTTTTACTATTTCCCCCCCCCCCCCTAAATGTACTAACCCATTTTTTGTGTGTTATTTTTTCTTCTCATTCAGGTCCATGTATGTAAAGGGTTACTTCGAATTTGGTGGACTACGATGACCAGTGTTTTTTTTGTTTACGATTAACCCCGTAACGACGAAGGACGTATATTTACACCCTCCACCGGCTCCCGCGGAGGTCGGTCCCGGCGGCCATCAACGGCCGGGACCCGCGGCTAATACAGGACATCCCTGATCGCCCTGTATTAACCCTTCAGACGTGGCGATCAAAGCTGACCGCCACGTCTGCTGCTCAGTCGGGCTGTTCGGGACAGCGGCGGTGAAATCGCGGCATCCCAAACAGCTTACAGGACACCAGGAGGGCCCTTACCTGCCCCCTCGGTGTCCGATCGGCGAATGACTGCTCCGTGCCTGAGATCCAGGCAGGAGCAGTCAAGCGCCGATAACACTAATCACAAGCGTGTTAATACACGCCAGTGATCTGTGTACAAGATCAGTGTGTGCACTGTTATAGGTCCCTATGGGAGCTATAACACTGCAAAAAAAGTTAAAAAAAAGTGTTAATAAAGATCATTTAACCCTTTCCCTAATAAAAGTTTGAATCACCCCCCTTTTCCCATAAAAAAATAAAACAGTGTAAATAAAAATAAACATATGTGGTATCGCCACGTGCGTAAATGTCCGAACTATAAAAATATATTGAAAATGTAAAATATGTGTAGCTCACTTAGGATAAAAGGAATAATGTGCTTGATGTTAAAGGTGTTGCCTTCACCCAAAAGGCCTAATGTAATATGTAGAAATTATAAATGTAAAATATTTATGTGAACCAGTCCTCAAAAGCACAGGGGAGAGAAGAGAAGAAGAAAGAAAAGACTAGTGGAGATGGGATCCAAAAAATGGTCTTTATTGTATAAAAAAGGGTATATATAACCAATCGCCTAGCAGGGCCCTTGCTAAAGGTGAATGGCATATACTGGGTAAAAAATAGGTATAATAAAAAATACAGTAGGATTAAAATAAAATAAATATGATGGGTAAGTAGCACCAAAGAAAATTAATTAATTAAATATCTGGAGCATATATCAGGAGAAAACGTTCTTAGTCCGTATAATTCATAGGAATAATTCAATAAAAGATCCACAAAAAATGTCCAGAATGAAAAGTCACAATTAGTTTAGGTATATCCGGAGTAACGGGTATATAGTAGTAAATGTAGCGACAGTAGCTACAATAGGAAATTCATAGACAAATCTTCGGTGATAGCGGTGATGTGCCTGTCAAGATTATATCTTTATGGCGACTGAGTTAAATAATGCAGACAATGTGGCAAACACTGTCAGCGATGAAGATGTCAAGTCTCGGTGCACAGCACCACTCACCCTCCTTCAGAGTCCTCAGGTCCGGGCTGGCACGGCTGAGTCCGGCACTCTGGATATCGATGCCCACCTGGGTGATATGCTGGGTGAGTGGCTGAATCTTCCGGGGTCCGAGTGTCCTGGGCTGGCAGGGGAGGCGTCCGGCCTTGGGGAGGATGATGTCCAGGAGTGACTCTGCCGACCGGGGCTGTGAGTGAATGCAGGTAACAGGTGGTGCGGATTGCACGTGTGAATAAGACACTAACAGCGCGCGTGCAGCAGTGGTCCCAGAATCGCGGGCATCTAGCTGTTGCAATTGGAATATGGCAGATACAGTCTATTTAAAGTGATATACACTTATGGATAAGGTGCAGCTATTGGGCTAGACGCGTTTCAAGGCAGCGGGCCCTTTCTTCAGTAGCTCTTTTTTACCCAGTATATGCGATTCACCTTTAGCAAGGGCCCTGCTAGGCGATTGGTTATATATACCCTTTTTTTATACAATAAAGACCATTTTTGGGATCCCATCTCCACTAGTTGTCACGATGCCGGCTGGCAGGTAGTGGATCCTCTGTGCCAGAGAGGGATTGGCGTGGACCGTGCTAGTGGATCGGTTCTAAGTCACTACTGGTATTCACCAGAGCCCGCCGCAAAGCGGGATGGTCTTGCTGCGGCGGTAGTGACCAGGTCGTATCCACTAGCAACGGCTCACCTCTCTGGCTGCTGAAGATAGGCGCGGTACAAGGGAGTAGACAGAAGCAAGGTCGGACGTAGCAGAAGGTCGGGGCAGGCAGCAAGGATCGTAGTCAGGGGCAACGGCAGGAGGTCTGGAACACAGGCTAGGAACACACAAGGGAACGCTTTCACTGGCACGATGGCAACAAGATCCGGCAAGGGAGTGCAGGGGAAGTGAGGTGATATAGGGAAGTGCACAGGTGAAGACACTAATTGGAATCACTGCGCCAATCAGCGGCGCAGTGGCCCTTTAAATCGCAAAGACCCGGCGCGCGCGCGCGCCCTAGGGAGCGGGGCCGCGCGCGCCGGGACAGGACCGAGGGAGAGCGAGTCAGGTACGGGAGCCGGGGTGCGCATCGCGAGCGGGTGCTACCCGCATCGCGAATCGCATCCCGGCTGGAAGCGGAATCGCAGCGCCCCGGGTCAGTGGATCTGACCGGAGCGCTGCAGCGGGGAGAGTGTAGCGAGCGCTCCGGGGAGGAGCGGGGACCCGGAGCGCTCGGCGTAACAGTACCCCCCCCCTTGGGTCTCCCCCTCTTCTTAGAGCCTGAGAACCTGAGGAGCAGACTTTTGTCTAGGATGTTGTCCTCAGGTTCCCAGGATCTCTCTTCAGGACCACAACCCTCCCAGTCCACTAAAAAAAAAGTTTTCCCTCTGACCTTTTTAGAAGCTAAGATCTCTTTGACAGAGAAGATGTCCGAGGAGCCGGAAACAGGAGTGGGAGGAACAGATTTGGGAGAAAAACGGTTGAGGATGAGTGGTTTAAGAAGAGAAACGTGAAAGGCATTAGGGATACGAAGAGAAGGAGGAAGAAGAAGTTTGTAAGAGACAGGATTACTTTGACACAAAATTTTGAAAGGACCAAGATAGCGTGGTCCCAACTTGTAGCTAGGGACACGGAAGCGGACATATTTAGCGGAGAGCCATACCTTGTCTCCAGGGGAAAAAATGGGAGGAGCTCTTCTTTTCTTATCCGCGAACTTCTTCATGCGTGATGAAGCCTGTAAGAGAGAATTTTGGGTCTCTCTCCATATGATGGAAAGGTCACGAGAAATTTCATCCACAGCGGGCAGACCAGAGGGCAAGGGGGTAGGGAGGGGGGGAAGAGGGTGACGGCCGTACACCACGAAAAATGGGGATTTGGAGGAAGATTCAGAGACTCTGAAGTTATACGAGAATTCGGCCCATGGAAGGAGATCTGCCCAGTCATCCTGGCGGGAGGAAACAAAATGTCGCAAATAATCACCCAAGACCTGGTTAATTCTTTCTACTTGTCCATTGGACTGGGGATGATATGCAGAAGAAAAATTTAATTTAATCTTGAGTTGTTTACAGAGAGCCCTCCAGAATTTAGACACGAATTGGACGCCTCTATCCGAGACGATCTGCGTAGGCAACCCGTGAAGACGAAAAATGTGTACAAAAAATTGTTTAGCCAACTGAGGCGCTGAAGGAAGACCAGGAAGAGGGATGAAATGTGCCATTTTGGAGAATCGATCAACGACCACCCAAATAACAGTGTTGCCACGGGAAGGGGGTAAATCAGTAATAAAATCCATACCAATCAGAGACCAAGGCTGTTCGGGAACAGGCAGGGGATGAAGAAAACCAGCGGGCTTCTGGCGAGGAGTCTTATCCCGGGCACAGATAGTGCAGGCTCGCACAAAGTCCACGACATCCGTCTCCAGAGTCGGCCACCAATAGAAGCGGGAGATGAGTTGCACAGATTTCTTGATGCCCACATGACCTGCGAGATGGGAGGAGTGACCCCATTTGAGGATTCCGAGGCGTTGGCGTGGAGAGACAAAGGTCTTTCCTGGAGGAGTTTGCCTGATGGAGGCTGGAGAAGTGGAGATCAGGCAGTCAGGTGGAATGATGTGTTGCGGAGAGAGTTCAACTTCTGAGGCATCCGAGGAACGAGAGAGAGCATCGGCCCTAATGTTCTTATCGGCAGGACGAAAGTGAATCTCAAAATTAAATCGGGCAAAGAACAGAGACCACCGGGCCTGGCGAGGATTCAGCCGTTGGGCAGACTGGAGGTAGGAGAGGTTCTTGTGGTCGGTGTAAATAATAACTGGAAATCTTGATCCCTCCAGCAGATGCCTCCATTCCTCAAGTGCTAATTTAATGGCTAGAAGCTCTCGATCCCCGATGGAGTAGTTCCTCTCCGCCGGAGAGAAGGTCCTAGAAAAAAAACCACAAGTGACAGCATGCCCGGAAGAATTTTTTTGTAGAAGAACAGCTCCAGCTCCCACTGAGGAGGCATCAACCTCCAATAGGAAGGGTTTGGAAGGGTCAGGTCTGGAGAGCACGGGAGCCGAAGAAAAGGCAGACTTGAGTCGTTTAAAGGCGTCTTCCGCTTGAGGAGGCCAAGACTTGGGATCGGCATTTTTTTTGGTTAAAGCCACGATAGGAGCCACAACGGTAGAAAAATGTGGAATAAATTGCCTGTAATAATTGGCGAACCCCAAAAAGCGTTGGATAGCACGGAGTCCGGAGGGGCGTGGCCAATCTAAGACGGCAGAGAGTTTGTCTGGATCCATTTGTAGTCCCTGGCCAGAGACCAAATATCCTAGAAAAGGAAGAGATTGGCATTCAAACAGACATTTCTCAATTTTGGCATAGAGTTGATTGTCACGAAGTCTCTGAAGAACCATACGGACATGCTGGCGGTGTTCTTCTAGATTGGCAGAAAAAATTAGGATATCGTCCAGATATACAACAACACAGGAGTATAACAGATCACGAAAAATTTCATTAACAAAGTCTTGGAAGACAGCAGGGGCGTTGCACAGGCCAAAGGGCATGACCAGATACTCAAAGTGTCCATCTCTGGTGTTAAATGCCGTTTTCCACTCATCCCCCTCTCTGATGCGGATGAAGTTATAGGCACCTCTTAAGTCCAGTTTAGTAAAGATGTGGGCACCTTGGAGGCGATCAAAGAGTTCAGAGATGAGGGGTAGGGGGTAGCGGTTCTTAACCGTGATTTTATTAAGACCGCGGTAGTCAATGCAAGGACGTAGGGAGCCATCTTTTTTGGACACAAAGAAAAATCCGGCTCCGGCAGGAGAGGAGGATTTACGGATAAAGCCCTTTTTTAAATTTTCCTGGACGTATTCAGACATGGCAAGAGTCTCTGGGGCAGAGAGAGGATAAATTCTGCCCCGGGGTGGAGTAGTGCCCGGGAGGAGGTCGATAGGACAATCATAAGGCCTGTGAGGAGGTAGAGTCTCAGCTTGTTTTTTGCAGAAAACATCCGCGAAGTCCATATAGGCCTTAGGGAGACCGGTTACTGGAGGAACCACAGAGTCACGGCAAGGGTTACTGGGAACCGGTTTTAGACAGTCCTTGGAACAAGAGGGCCCCCAACTCTTGATCTCCCCAGTGGACCAATCCAGGGTTGGGGAATGAAGTTGAAGCCAGGGAAGTCCAAGGAGAATTTCCGAGGTGCAATTGGGGAGGACCAAAAGTTCAATCCTCTCGTGATGAGATCCGATGCTCATTAGAAGGGGCTCCGTGCGGAAACGTATGGTACAGTCCAATCTTTCATTGTTTACACAATTGATGTAAAGGGGTCTGGCGAGACTGGTCACTGGGATGTTGAACTTGTTGACGAGAGAGGCCAAAATAAAATTTCCTGCAGATCCAGAGTCCAAGAAGGCCACAGTAGAGAAGGAGAAGGCAGAGGCAGACATCCGCACAGGCACAGTAAGACGTGGAGAAGCAGAGTAGACATCAAGGACTGTCTCACCTTTGTGCGGAGTCAGCGTACGTCTTTCCAGGCGGGGAGGACGGATAGGACAATCCCTCAGGAAGTGTTCGGTACTAGCACAGTACAGGCAGAGGTTCTCCATGCGGCGTCGTGTCCTCTCTTGAGGTGTCAGGCGAGACCGGTCGACCTGCATAGCCTCCACGGCGGAAGGCACAGGAACGGATTGCAGGGGACCAGAGGAGAGAGGAGCCGAGGAGAAGAAACGCCTCGTGCGAACAGAGTCCATATCTTGGCGGAGCTCCTGACGCCTTTCGGAAAAACGCATGTCAATGCGAGTGGCTAGGTGAATGAGTTCATGTAGATTAGCAGGAATTTCTCGTGCGGCCAGAACATCTTTAATGTTGCTGGATAGGCCTTTTTTAAAGGTCGCGCAGAGGGCCTCATTATTCCAGGATAATTCTGAAGCAAGAGTACGGAATTGTACGGCATACTCGCCAACGGAAGAATTACCCTGGACCAGGTTCAACAGGGCAGTCTCAGCAGAAGAGGCTCGGGCAGGTTCCTCAAAGACACTTCGGATTTCCGAGAAGAAGGAGTGTACAGAGGCAGTGACGGGGTCATTGCGGTCCCAGAGCGGTGTGGCCCAAGACAGGGCTTTTCCAGACAGAAGGCTGACTACGAAAGCCACCTTAGACCTTTCAGTGGGAAACAGGTCCGACATCATCTCCAGATGCAGGGAACATTGGGAAAGAAAGCCACGGCAAAACTTAGAGTCCCCATCAAATTTATCCGGCAAGGATAGGCGTAGACCAGGAGCGGCCACTCGCTGCGGAGGAGGTGCAGGAGCTGGCGGAGGAGATGACTGCTGAAGCTGTGGTAGTAACTGCTGTAGCATAACGGTCAGTTGAGACAGCTGTTGGCCTTGTTGCGCTATCTGTTGTGACTGCTGGGCGACCACCGTGGTAAGGTCAGCGACAACTGGCAGAGGAACTTCAGCGGGATCCATGGCCGGATCTACTGTCACGATGCCGGCTGGCAGGTAGTGGATCCTCTGTGCCAGAGAGGGATTGGCGTGGACCGTGCTAGTGGATCGGTTCTAAGTCACTACTGGTATTCACCAGAGCCCGCCGCAAAGCGGGATGGTCTTGCTGCGGCGGTAGTGACCAGGTCGTATCCACTAGCAACGGCTCACCTCTCTGGCTGCTGAAGATAGGCGCGGTACAAGGGAGTAGACAGAAGCAAGGTCGGACGTAGCAGAAGGTCGGGGCAGGCAGCAAGGATCGTAGTCAGGGGCAACGGCAGGAGGTCTGGAACACAGGCTAGGAACACACAAGGGAACGCTTTCACTGGCACGATGGCAACAAGATCCGGCAAGGGAGTGCAGGGGAAGTGAGGTGATATAGGGAAGTGCACAGGTGAAGACACTAATTGGAATCACTGCGCCAATCAGCGGCGCAGTGGCCCTTTAAATCGCAAAGACCCGGCGCGCGCGCGCCCTAGGGAGCGGGGCCGCGCGCGCCGGGACAGGACCGAGGGAGAGCGAGTCAGGTACGGGAGCCGGGGTGCGCATCGCGAGCGGGTGCTACCCGCATCGCGAATCGCATCCCGGCTGGAAGCGGAATCGCAGCGCCCCGGGTCAGTGGATCTGACCGGAGCGCTGCAGCGGGGAGAGTGTAGCGAGCGCTCCGGGGAGGAGCGGGGACCCGGAGCGCTCGGCGTAACACTAGTCTTTTCTTTCTTCTTCTCTTCTCTCCCCTGTGCTTTTGAGGACTGGTTCACATAAATATTTTATATTCATAATTTCTACATATAAAAATATATTGTTAATTAAACCGCATGGTCAATGGCGTACACAGAAAAAAAATTCCAAAGTCCAAAAAAGCGTATTTTTGGTCACTTTTTATACCATTAAAAAATGAATAAAAAGTGATCAAAAAGTCCGATCAAAACAAAAATGGTACAGATAAAAACTTCAGATCACGGTGCAAAAAATGAGCCCTCATACTGCCCTGTACATGGAAAAATAAAAAGTTATAGGGGTCAGAAGAGGACATTTTTAAACGTATAAATTTTCCTGCATGTAGTTATGATTTTTTCCTGAAGTACGACAAAATGAAACCTATATATGTAGGGTATCATTTTAACCATATGGACCTACAGAATAATGATAAGGTGTCATTTTTACCGAAGTATGCATTGCGTAGAAATGGAAGCCCCCAAAATTAACAAAATGGCTTTTTTTCTTTAATTTTGTTGCACAATGATTTTTTTTCCATTTCGCCATGGATTCTTGGGTAAAATGACTAATGTCACTGCAAAGTAGAATTGGTGATGTAAAAATAAGAGATAATATGGATTTTTAGATAGAAAATTTAAAGGGTTATTATTTTTAAAAGGCAAGGAGGAAAAAACAAAAATGCAAAAACTGAAAAACCCTGCGTCCTTAAGGGGTTAATAAAATAGTTAACAAGGGCTTGTGAGGGAGTGTTTTATGGAATCAAAGTTTTTACAAAATGTTGTGCTTTACTTTACAGGCTTAGTAGTGTAAGCCTGAGTTCATTATTAAGCCAGGGCTTAGCGTTAGCCCCAAAAACAGCTAGTGCTAACCCCAATTATTACCCCTGTAACCACTGCCACAGGAGGCATTCCTGGGCCTATGTGGTAAACGGCTGGGGTTATTAATGCTGGGGAGGGCCAGTAACAATGGACATCGCCCACCCTGGTAATGTCAGGCTGTTGCTGCTTGGTTGGTATATGGCAATTTCTGGGCTACAGAGAGCCTCAATAGGGATGTAGAACACTTTGCCTTGTGGTAACACACATAGGGAGTTACTGAAATAATATTGTTATTCAGTATGACATGAAGATTAGAGGCGTCAATATTAGAATCCCTTTCGCAGTGCGGCACAATGACAGAGCCTGGAGGTGGCATCAGTATGAGGAGACCATTTGGCTGCAGAATGACAGCGTGGAGGGGGCGGCAGCATGAGGAGACCATAGAGTGACAGAATGACCAAGCCTGGAGGTGGCAACAGCCTGACAAGACCATAAGGCCTCACAAGTGAAAAGATTAAAGATATTTGTTAACATTTAAATTGAAGATTTCAAATAGATGAACCTAAAAAGTTTTATTTAATGTGCCAGCAGCATGAGGAGACCACATGATGGCACAGTGACACAGCCTGGAGGTGGCGGCAGCATGAGGAGATCATATAGTGGCTGAATGATACAGCCTGGAGTTGGCAGCAGCATGAGGAGACCATATAGTTGCTGAAGGAAACAGCCTGGAGGTGGTGGAAGCATGAGGAGACCATATAGTGGCTTAATGACACAGTCTGGAGTTGGTGGCAGCAAGAAGAGACCATATAGTGGCTGAATGACACTGCCTAGAGTTGACCACTCCCGCCCGACACCCCGGGACCCAATTTGATTAACCCGATCAGCGATCGGGTGTGCAGGGGTGGCGGGTTCGGCAGGTGCGCGGAGATCCGGAGATCCGGAGGTCCGACGACGATGTCCACGATGATGGGGGTAAGTGCCCTCCCCCTTACAAGTTCCAAAAGTACAACTCTCAGCATGTCCAGACAGTCTGGGCATTCTGGGAGTTGTAGTTTTGCAACATCTGGAGGACCACAGTTTGGAGGCCACTGCTTTTCTGGGAGTTGCAAAACTACAACTCCCAGCATGCCCAGACAGCCAATGCCTGTCTGGATATGCTGGGAGTTGTAGTTTTGCAACATCTGGAGGACTACAATTTGGAGACCACTGTGTAGTGGTTTCTAAACCGTGGTCCTCCAGATGTTGCAAAACTACAACTCCCAGCATGCCCAGACAGCCAATGCCTGTCTGGATATGCTGGGAGTTGTAGTTTTGCAACATCTGGAGGACTACAGTTTGGAGACCACTGTGTAGTGGTTTCTAAACTGTGGTCCTCCAGATGTCGCTAAACTACAAGTCCCAGCATGCTTAGACAGCCAATGCCTGTCTGGGCATGGCGGGAGTTGTAGTTTTGGAAGATATGGAGGACCACAGTTTAGAAACCACTACACAGTGGTCTCCAAACTGTAGTCCTCCAGATGTTGCAAAACTACAACTCCCAGCATGCCCAGCTGCAAACAGCTCTCTGGGCATGCTGGGAGTTGTGTAGTTGTGTGCCTCCAGCTGTTGCAAAACTGCAACTCCCAGCAAGCCCAGACAGCCATTTGCTGTTTGGGCATGCTGGGATTTGTAGTTTTGCAAGATTTGGAGAACCACAGTTTAGAAATCACTGTGCAGCGGTCTCTAAACAATGGCCCTCCAGATCTTGCAAAACTACCAACATGCCCGGTAATAATCGGCCGTCAGTACATGCTGGCAGTTGTAATTTTGCAACAGCTGGAGGCATACTGGTGGGTAAACACTGAGTTAGTCTGTTACCTAATTCAGTGTTTTCCCACCAGTGTGCCTCCAGCTGTAGCAGAACTACAACTCCCAGCATGCACAGTCTGTCAGTTCATGTTTAGAGTTGTAGTTTTGCAACAGTTGGAGGTTTGCACCTGTAAACACCCCCTACCCCCCACAATGTGAATGTACAGGGTAAATTCACACGGGCGGGGCTTTACAGTGAATTTCATAATGCAAGTTTGAGCTGCGACAAATTTTCCACTGCAACTCAAACTCCCAGTGGGAAACTCACTGTAAACCCCTGCCCGTGTGAATGTACTCTAAAAACACTACACTACACTACACAAAATAAAGAGTAAAACACTACATATACACCCTTACACAATTACCCACCCCCCAATAAAAATGTGTTTCCAAAAAAAAGCCTCCAGCTGTTGCAAAATAACAACTCCTAGCATTGCCGGACAGCCATTGACTGTCCAGGCATGCTGGGAGTTTTGCAATGGCTGGAGGCACCTTGTTAGGGAAACATGGCACTTTCTCACCTCGGAGCCCTGTTATATTTCAACAGTTTAGGGCCACATATGGGGTATTTCCGTACTTGGCAGAAATTGTGTTACAAATTTTGTGGGGCTTTCCCTCCTTTTACCCATTATGAAAATGAAATATTGGGGTCTACACCAACTTGTCAGTGAAAACAAATTTAACATGCTGGTGTTTCCCCATAGTTTTAATTTTCACAAGAGGAAAAAGGAAAACAAGAACCCCAAAATTTGTAGCGCAATTTCTCGTGAGTATGAAAATACCCCATATGTGGACATAAAATTCTCTGCGGACGCACAATAAGGCTCAGGAGTGAAAGCACACTATGTACATGTGAGGCCTCAATTGGTGATTTGCACAGGGGTGGATGATAGTTACAGCGGTTCTGACATAAACGCAAAAAAAAAAAAAAAAAACACCCACATGTGACCCCATATTGGAAACTACACCCCTCACGGAACGTAACAAGGGGTATAGAGAGCCTTAACACCCCACAGGTGTTTGACAAATTTTCATTAAAGTTGGACATAAAAATGAAAAAATTTATTTTTTACACTAAAATGCAGGTGTTACCCCAAAGTTTTCATTTTTACAAGAGGTAATAGTAAAAAAGCCTCCCAAAATTTGTAACCCCATTTCTTCTGACTAAGGAAATACCCCAAATGTGTATGTAAAGTGCTCTACGGGCGAACAACAATGCTCAGAAGAGAAGGAGCGCCATTGGGCTTTTGGAGAGAAAACTTCGCTGGAATTGAAGGCCATGTTCATTTCATTTACAAAGCCCCCCATGGTGCCAGAACAGTGGACTCCCCCCACATGGGTCCCCATTCTGGAAACTACACCCCTCACGGAATGTAACAAGGGGTGCAGTGAGCATTTACACCCCACATGTGTCTGACAGAACAGTGGCCCGTGAAAATGAAAAATTTTAATTTTTATTTGCACGGATCACAGACGATCAGTCAAACGCCAGTGGGGTGTAAATGCTCACTGCACCCCTTATTACATTCCGTGAGGGGTGTAGTTTTCAAATTGCGGTCACATGTGGGGGAGGGGTCCACTGTTATGGCACCATGGGGGCTTTGTAATTGCACATGGCCCCCGACTTCTATTCTAATCAAATTCTCTCTCCATGGCGCTCCTTCTCTTCTGAGCATTGTAGTGGGCCCATAGAGCAGTTTACATCCATATATTTGGGTATTTCCATACTCAGAAGAAGTAAAAAAAAAAATAAATGTCATTTTCACATCCAAATTTAGTGAAAATTCGTCAAACATCTGTGCGGTATTTACCAGTTAAGGACCCAGGGCGTACCTGTACGCCCGTGAGAATTTCGGGGTGACTTCTAATATCGATCAGCAGGCACGCCGCACAAATGCCCAGGGGAGGTCATCAGACTCCCCCATGTCGGCAATCACCACAAATTGCCGGTGGATCGGCGATTAGAGGCAATTCCGGGTCATTCGGGTCTCTGGTGACCCGGAAAATATGGTAGATTGGGGTTGTCCAAGACAGCCATGATCCCCCTGAAGGGATAGGATTGAAGCAACGACCAAGATCGGGGGTGGGGGGGGGGGGGTTAACGTTCGGTTTCCCTGTTCTGCCCACCCACAGTAGGCTGGGCAGAACGGGGAAACCAACGAGGACCGGCGTCGAAGGTCCATTTACCCATCCGTGGCAGCAGCGGGCGGCGATAGGCTGCGGTGATCGGCGGCAGAAGAGGACGGATATGCGGCTCCCTGGATCCTAGGGAAGCCGGTGAGTTGCCTAGCGACATCTGGAGGGCTACAGTTTGAGACCACTATGAAAATGAAAAAAAAAAAAAAATGTCAGTAAAATGCTGGTGTTACCCTAAATTTTTCATTTTCACAAGAGAAAATAGGAAAAAAGCCCCCCAAAATATGTAACCCCTTTTCTTCTGAGCAAGAACATACCCCATATTTGGACGGAAAGTGCTCTGCAGGTGCACAACAGGGCTCAGTGGAGAAGGAGCGCAATTGGGCTTTTGAAGAGAAAATTTGTCCGGAATTGAAGGCCGCATGTGTTTACAAAGCCCCCATAATGCCAGAACGATGGACCCCCCTCACATGTGGCCCCATTTTGGAAACTACACCCCTCATGTAATGTAATAAGGGGTACAGTGAGCATTTACACCCCACAGGTGTCTGACAGATTTTTGGAACAGTAGTCCGTGAAAATTAAAAAAATGTATTTTTCATTTGTACAGCCCACTGTTCCAAAGATCTGTCACATGCCAGTGGGGTGTAAATACTCACTTCACCCCTTATTAAATTCTGTGAGGGGTGTAGTTTCCAAAATGGGGTCACATGTGGGGGGGGGGGTCCACAGTTCTGGCACCACAGGCAGCTTTGTAAACGCACATGGCCCCTGACTTCCATTCCAAACAAATTCTCTTTCCAAAAGCTCAATGGCGCTGCTCCTCGTCTGAGCATTGTAGTGCGCCAGCAGTGCACTTGACTTCCACACATGGGGTTACAAATTTTGGGAGTATTTTTCTCCTATTATCCCTTGTAAAAAATGTAAAATTTGGGGAAAAAACTACATTTTAGTGAAAACATTTTTTTTTTCATTTACACATCCAAATTTAACGAAAAGTCGGCAAACACCTGTGGGGTACTAAGGCTCACTGTACGCCTTCATATGTTCCTTGAGGGGTGTAGTTTCCAAAATAGTATGCCATGTATGTTTTTCCTGTTCTGGCACCATAGGGGCTTCCTAAATGTGACATGCCCCCCCAAAAACCATTTCAGAAAAATTTGCTTTCCAAAAGCCAAATGTGACTCCTTCTGTTTTGAGCATTGTAGTGCGCCAGCAGAGCACTTGAAGCCCACACATGGGGTATTTCCATACTCAGAAGAGATGGGGTTACAAATTCTTTGGGGGGGGGATGTTCTCCTATTACCCCTTGAAAAAATTTAAAATTTGGGGGAAAACTAGGATTTTATAAAAAAAAAAAAAAATAATCATTTTCACATCCAACTTTAACGAAAAGTCGTCAAACATCTGTGGGGTGTTAAGGCTCCCTGTACCTCTTGTTACGTTCCTTGAGGGGTGTAGTTTCCAAAATAGTATGCCATGTGGGTTTTTGTTTGCTGTTCTGGCACCATAGGGGCGTCTTAAATGTGACATGCCCCCAAAAATCATTTCAGAAAAACTCACTCTCCAAAATCCCACTGTCGCTCCTTCCCTTCTGAGCCTTCTTGGGCACTCACAGAGCACTTGACATACACATATGAGGTATTTCCTTAATCGAGAGAAATTGGGTTACACATTTTAGGAAGATTTCTCTCTTTTTACCCTTTGTAAATATTCAAAAACTAGGTCTACAAGAACATGCCAGTGTAAAAAAAAATGAAGATTTAGAATTTTCTCCTTCAATTTGCTGCTATTCCTGTGAAACATCTAAAGGGTTAACAAACCTTTTGAATGTCATTTTGAATACTTTGAGGGGTGAAGTTTTTATAATGTGGTCATTTATGGGGTATTTCTAATAAGAAGGCCCTTCAAATCCACTTCAAAACTGAACTGGTCCCTGAAGAATTTCGATTTTGAAAATTTTGTGAAAAATTGGAGCCCTCTGATGTCTTCCAAAAGTAAAAACATGTCAACTTTATGATGCCAACATAAAGTAGACATATTTTATATGTGAATCAATATATAATTTATTTGGAATATTCATTTTCCTTATAAGCAGAGAGCTTCAAAGTAAAAAAAAACTTTTCATCAAATTTTGGTATTTTTCACCAAGAAATGATGCAAGTACTGACAACATTTTACCACTAACATAAAGTAGAATATGTCACGAAAAACCAATCTTGGAATCAGAATGAAAGGTAAAAGCATCCCTGAGTTATTAATGCTTAAAGTGACAGTGGTCAGATGTGCAAAAAATGGCCGGGTCCTACAATGAAAATTGGCTATGTCCTTAAGTGGTTAAGGCTCACTGTACCCCTTTTTACGTGCCTTGATGGGTATAGTTTCCAAAATAGCATGCCATGTGGATTTTTTTTGCTGTTCTGGCACCATAGGAGCTTCCAAAATGTGACATGCCCCCAAAAGCCATTTCAGCAAAATTTGCTTTTCAAAAGCCAAATGTGGCTCATTCTCTTCTGAGCATTGTAGTTTGCCCCCTCAGAGTGCTTTACGTCCACACATGGGGTATTTCCATACTCAGAAGAAATGGGGTTACAAATTTTGCGTGGCATTTTATCCTATTACCCATTTTAAAAATTGAAAATTTGGTGAAAAAACAGGATTTCAGTGGAATTTTTTTTTCATTTACACCTCCCAATTTAACGAAAAGTCGTCAAACACCTGTGGGGTGTTAAGGCTCACTGTACCCCTTGTTACGTTCCTGGAGGGGTGTAGTTTCCAAAATAATATATCATGTGTTTTTTTGCTGTTCTGGCACCATAGGGGCTTCCTAAATGCAACATACCCCCCCAAAATAATTTCAGCAAAATTTTCTCTTCACAATCCCATTGTCGCTCCTTCCTTTCTGAGCCCTCTAGTGCACCCACAGAGCACTTTAAATCCACATATGAGGTCGTTTCTCAAGAGAAATTGGGTTACAAATTTTGGGGGGCTTTTTCTCCTTTAACCCCTTGTAAAAATAAAAAAATGTGTCTACAAGAACAGGTTAGTGTAAAATTTGAAGATTTTGAATTTTCTCCTTCACTTTGCTGCTATTCTTGTGAAGCACCTAAAGTGTTAACAATCTTTCTGAATATCATTTTGAATACTTTGAGTTGTGTAAAATATATAATGGGGTAATTTATGGGGTATTTCTCACAGAAAGGTCTCTCAAATCCACTTCACACTGAACTGGTTGTTGACATTTTCATGAAAAACTGGAAAATTGCTGCTAAACTTTGAAGCCCTTTCTTCAAAAGTAAAAAAAAAAATTCAACTTTATGATGCCAAAATAAAGTAGACATATTGTGTATGTGAATCAATATATAATTTATTTGGTATGTCCATTTTCCTTACAAGCAGAAAATTTCAAATTTTAAAAAAATGCAACATTTTGAAATTTTTCATGAAATTTTTGAATTTTTCATGAAGAAATGATGCGAGTAGCGCAGAAAATTTACCACTAACTTAACCTGTTCAGGATGTGGGGCATATGCACACGCCCTGCATACCGAGTCCTTAAGGACGTAGAGCGTATGCATACGCCCGTGGGAATTCTGGTCCCAAACGCTAGCCGGTTGGGGACCGGACCATTCAGCATCATTCAGCAGGCATCCCTGCACATCGCCGAGGGGGGTCCTGAGAAGCCCCCCCCCCCCCCACGTCGGTGATCGCAGAAAATCGCATGTCAATTCAGACATGCGATTTTCTGCTATTCCGGGCTGATCGGGTCTCTGGTGACCCGATCCCTGAGAAAATAGGGATGATCGGAGTTGTCAGTGACACCCCCAATCATCCTGCAGGATAGGAGCGAGGTTGCAGTGCTGCAATCTCCTCCTATCCCCTGCCATTAGTCAGAACTGAGTTCTGACCAATGGCAGCGCAGGACATGGGGTTGCCATGGAAACCCCCCGTTCTGCCCACCCCTGGATGTCGGGCAGAACAGGGGGGAGAAGATGGAGACTTGTACATTACCTGAAGATAGCGTGGGGACCGAAGATCATTGTGGAGACTGCAGAGATCCTGGCTCAGGTAGGGAAACGACGGTGGGGGTGGGGGGGGGGACTGGGTGGGAATGAAAGTGAAAGTGAAGTGATCTTTACTGTGGCAACCACTAGGAATGCCAAACTGCAACTCCCAGCATGCCCAGACAGCCAAAGGCTGTCTGGGCATGCTGGGAGTTGTAGTTTTGCAACATCTGGAGGGTCACAGTTTGGAGACCACTGTTACAGTGGTGCCCAAACGGTAGCCCTCCAGATGTTGCCAAACTACAACTCTCAGCTTGTTTAGACTGCCCAGGCATGCTGGAAATTGTAGTTCTGTAACATCTGTCCCTTCAGATTTTGCAATTTTCATGAAATTTTTGAAAATTGCTGCTCTACTTTGAAGCCCTCTAATTTTTTCAAAAAGTAAAAACATGTCCATTTTTATGATGCCAACATAAAGTGGACATATTGTATTTCTGAAGAAAAATTAAATTTATTTGGAATATCCATTTTCCTTACAAGTAGAGAGCTTTAAAGTGAGAAAAATGCTACATTTTCAACATTTTCATGAAATTTTTTGGAATTTTCCCCCAAAAAAGGATGCAAGTAATGCCGAAAATTTACCACCAAAATAAAGTAGAATATGTCACGAACAAACAATCTCAGAATGAGAATATTCGGTAAAAGCGTTTTAGAGTTATTAATGCGTAAAGTGACGGTGGTGAAAATTGCGAAAAAGGGCTCAGTCCTTAAGGTGAAAAAGGGCTGCGTCCTTAAGGGGTTAAAGTAGAATATGTCACGAAAAAACTATCTTGGAATCAAATTCATAAGTTAAAGCATCCAAGAGTTATTAATGCTTAACGTGACAGAGGTCAGATTTGCAAAAAACGGCTGCGTCATTACGGTCAAAATGGGCTGTGTCCTTAAAGGGTTAAGGAGTGGGAGGACAAAAATAGAGGCAACCAAGATTTAGAAGTTCAAACAGGATCTCATGGACTTCAAATCATTTCGGGTGTACCGATGGAGGCATGGCCAAAAGTCTCTTGTACTCTTACAACCCATGATCTTTGGAAAGATGATATACTCGACAACAGACAAATGTGAATGGGAATAAAACTACCAGAAAGGTAATCAATTTGTCTGATATGCCAATAACATCTGCACAGCAACAAGAACTTGGCCTTTCTTTTTGTCCTGAAGCTGATTTTGATTTATTTTATTTTTTATTTTGATTGATTTATTTTCTATCCAGGATATCCAGCTCTCTGCTCGTAAACTTGTTTTAAAGAAATTACATACCAGACATTCAATGACAGATGATGCTTCATCAGAACTTTTTGAGACAGATACTGAGAGAAATGCCCTACTGGACTTGGAATCTCTTCTTGCGGAACAGGAGGTGCAACCTACAGGCAGGTACCCTGAACATCTATTACCTAAAAGCATGAGATTTCCACCTCTGACTTTATTTCCCAAGATTGATTTATTTATTAAGATGGTTACAAGGGAGTTTAAACAGAGTCTAAGCGCAGTAATGACAACTTAACGCATAAACAACGTATAGCCCTTCGTGAGCTGCAAGATATGAAAAGCGTGGTTATTAAACCATCCGTGTCACGATGCCGGCTGGCAGGTAGTGGATCCTCTGTGCCAGAGAGGGATTGGCGTGGACCGTGCTAGTGGACCGGTTCTAAGCCACTACTGGTTTTCACCAGAGCCCGCCGCAAAGCGGGATGGTCTTGCTGCGGCGGTAGTGACCAGGTCGTATCCACTAGCAACGGCTCACCTCTCTGGCTGCTGAAGATAGGCGCGGTACAAGGGAGTAGGCAAAAGCAAGGTCGGACGTAGCAGAAGGTCGGGGCAGGCAGCAAGGATCGTAGTCAGGGGCAACGGCAGAAGGTCTGGAAACACAGGCAAGGAACACACAAGGAACGCTTTCACTGGCACTAAGGCAACAAGATCCGGCAAGGGAGTGCAGGGGAAGTGAGGTGATATAGGGAAGTGCACAGGTGAACACACTAATTGGAACCACTGCGCCAATCAGCGGCGCAGTGGCCCTTTAAATCGCAGAGACCCGGCGCGCGCGCGCCCTAGGGAGCGGGGCCGCGCGCGCCGGGACAGAACAGACGGAGAGCGAGTCAGGTAGGGGAGCCGGGGTGCGCATCGCGAGCGGGCGCTACCCGCATCGCGAATCGCATCCCGGCTGGCAGCGGAATCGCAGCGCCCCGGGTCAGAGGACGTGACCGGAGCGCTGCCGCGGGGAGAGTGAAGCGAGCGCTCCGGGGAGGAGCGGGGACCCGGAGCGCTCGGCGTAACAGTACCCCCCCCCTTGGGTCTCCCCCTCTTCTTAGAGCCTGAGAACCTGAGGAGCAGACTTTTGTCTAGGATGTTGTCCTCAGGTTCCCAGGATCTCTCTTCAGGACCACAACCCTCCCAGTCCACTAAAAAAAAATTTTTCCCTCTGACCTTTTTGGCAGCTAAAATTTCTTTGACCGAGAAGATGTCCGAGGAGCCGGAAACAGGAGTGGGAGGAACAGATTTGGGAGAAAAACGGTTGAGGATGAGTGGTTTGAGAAGAGAGACGTGAAAGGCATTAGGGATACGAAGAGAAGGAGGAAGAAGAAGTTTATAAGAGACAGGATTAATTTGACACAAAATTTTGAAAGGACCAAGATAGCGTGGTCCCAACTTGTAGCTAGGGACACGGAAGCGGACATATTTAGCGGAGAGCCATACCTTGTCTCCAGGGGAAAAAACGGGGGGAGCTCTTCTTTTCTTATCCGCGAACTTCTTCATGCGTGATAAACCTGTAAGAGAGAATTTTGGGTCTCTCTCCATATGATGGAAAGGTCACGAGAAATTTCATCCACAGCGGGCAGACCAGAGGGCAAGGGAGTAGGGAGGGGGGGGAGAGGGTGACGGCCGTACACCACGAAAAATGGGGATTTGGAGGAAGACTCAGAGACCCTGAAGTTATACGAGAATTCGGCCCATGGGAGGAGATCTGCCCAGTCATCCTGGCGGGAGGAAACAAAATGTCGCAAATAATCACCCAAGATCTGGTTAATCCTTTCTACTTGTCCATTGGACTGGGGATGATATGCAGAAGAAAAATTTTATTTAATCTTGAGTTGTTTACAGAGAGCCCTCCAGAATTTAGACACGAATTGGACGCCTCTATCCGAGACAATCTGCGTAGGCAACCCGTGAAGACGAAAAATGTGTACAAAAAATTGTTTAGCCAACTGAGGCGCAGAAGGAAGACCAGGAAGAGGGATGAAATGTGCCATTTTGGAGAATCGATCAACGACCACCCAAATAACAGTGTTGCCACGGGAAGGGGGTAAATCAGTAATAAAATCCATACCAATCAGAGACCAAGGCTGTTCGGGGACAGGCAGAGGATGAAGAAAACCAGCGGGCTTCTGGCGAGGAGTCTTATCCCGGGCACAGATAGTGCAGGCTCGCACAAAGTCCACAACATCCGTCTCCAGAGTCGGCCACCAATAGAAGCGGGAGATGAGTTGCACAGATTTCTTGATACCCGCATGACCTGCGAGATGGGAGGAGTGACCCCATTTGAGGATTCCGAGGCGTTGGCGAGGAGAAACAAAGGTCTTTCCTGGAGGAGTCTGCCTGATGGAGGCAGGAGAAGTGGAGATCAGGCAGTCAGGTGGAATGATGTGTTGCGGAGAGAGTTCAACTTCTGAGGCATCCGAGGAACGAGAGAGAGCATCGGCCCTAATGTTCTTATCGGCAGGACGAAAGTGAATCTCAAAATTAAATCGGGCAAAGAACAGAGACCACCGGGCCTGGCGAGGATTCAGCCGTTGGGCAGACTGGAGGTAGGAGAGGTTCTTGTGGTCGGTGTAGATAATAACAGGAGAACTTGATCCCTCCAGCAGATGCCTCCATTCCTCAAGTGCTAATTTAATGGCTAGAAGCTCTCGATCCCCGATGGAGTAGTTCCTCTCCGCTGGAGAGAAGGTCCTAGAGAAAAAACCACAAGTGACAGCATGCCCGGAAGAATTTTTTTGTAGAAGAACAGCTCCAGCTCCCACTGAGGAGGCATCAACCTCCAATAGGAAGGGTTTGGAAGGGTCAGGTCTGGAGAGGACGGGAGCCGAAGAAAAGGCAGACTTGAGTCGTTTAAAGGCGTCTTCTGCTTGAGGAGGCCAGGACTTGGGATCAGCATTTTTTTTGGTTAAAGCCACGATAGGAGCCACAATGGTAGAAAAATGTGGAATAAATTGCCTGTAATAATTGGCGAACCCCAAAAAGCGTTGGATAGCACGGAGTCCGGAGGGGCGTGGCCAATCTAAGACGGCAGAGAGTTTGTCTGGATCCATCTGTAGTCCCTGGCCAGAGACCAAATATCCTAGAAAAGGAAGAGATTGGCATTCAAACAGACATTTCTCAATTTTGGCATAGAGTTGGTTGTCACGAAGTCTCTGAAGAACCATACGGACATGCTGGCGGTGTTCTTCTAGATTGGCAGAAAAAATTAGGATATCGTCCAGATATACAACAACACAGGAGTATAACAGATCACGAAAAATTTCATTGACAAAGTCTTGGAAGACGGCAGGGGCGTTGCACAGTCCAAAGGGCATGACCAGATACTCAAAGTGTCCATCTCTGGTGTTAAATGCCGTTTTCCACTCGTCCCCCTCTCTGATGCGGATGAGGTTATAGGCGCCTCTTAAGTCCAATTTAGTGAAGATGTGGGCACCTTGGAGGCGATCAAAGAGTTCAGAGATGAGGGGTAAGGGGTAGCGGTTCTTAACCGTGATTTTATTAAGACCGCGGTAGTCAATGCAAGGACGTAGGGAGCCATCTTTTTTGGACACAAAGAAAAATCCGGCTCCGGCAGGAGAGGAGGATTTACGGATAAAGCCCTTTTTTAGATTCTCCTGGACGTATTCGGACATGGCAAGAGGCTCTGGGGCAGAGAGAGGATAAATTCTGCCCCGGGGTGGAGTAGTGCCCGGGAGGAGGTCGATAGGGCAATCATAAGGCCTGTGAGGAGGTAGAGTCTCAGCTTGTTTTTTGCAGAAAACATCCGCGAAGTCCATATAGGCCTTAGGGAGACCGGTTACTGGAGGAACCACAGAGTTACGGCAAGGGTTACTGGGAACCGGTTTTAGACAGTTCTTGGAACAAGAGGACCCCCAACTCTTGATCTCCCCAGTGGACCAATCCAGGGTAGGGGAATGAAGTTGAAGCCAGGGAAGTCCAAGGAGAATTTCCGAGGTGCAATTGGGGAGGACCAAAAGTTCAATCCTCTCATGATGAGATCCGATGCTCATAAGAAGGGGCTCCGTGCGGAAACGTATGGTACAGTCCAATCTTTCATTATTTACACAATTGATGTAGAGGGGTCTGGCGAGACTGGTCACCGGGATGTTGAACCTGTTGACGAGAGAGGCCAAAATAAAATTTCCTGCAGATCCAGAGTCCAAGAAGGCCACTGTAGAGAAGGAGAAGGCAGAGGCAGACATCCGCACAGGCACAGTAAGACGTGGAGAAGCAGAGTAGACATCAAGGACTGTCTCACCTTTGTGCGGAGTCAGCGTACGTCTTTCCAGGCGGGGAGGACGGATAGGACAATCTCTCAGGAAGTGTTCGGTACTAGCACAGTACAGGCAGAGGTTCTCCATACGGCGTCGTGTCCTCTCTTGAGGTGTCAGGCGAGACCGGTCGACCTGCATAGCCTCCACGGCGGGAGGCACAGGAACAGATTGCAGGGGACCAGAGGAGAGAGGAGCCGAGGAGAAGAAACGCCTCGTGCGAACAGAGTCCATATCTTGGCGGAGTTCCTGACGCCTTTCGGAAAAACGCATGTCAATGCGAGTGGCTAGGTGAATAAGTTCATGTAGATTAGCAGGAATTTCTCGTGCGGCCAGAACATCTTTAATGTTGCTGGATAGGCCTTTTTTGAAGGTCGCGCAGAGGGCCTCATTATTCCAGGACAATTCTGAAGCAAGAGTACGGAATTGTACGGCATACTCGCCAACGGAAGAATTACCCTGGACCAGGTTCAACAGGGCAGTCTCAGCAGAAGAGGCTCGGGCAGGTTCCTCAAAGACACTTCGGATTTCCGAGAAGAAGGAGTGTACAGAGGCAGTGACGGGGTCATTGCGGTCCCAGAGCGGTGTGGCCCATGACAGGGCTTTTCCGGACAGAAGGCTGACTACGAAAGCCACCTTAGACCTTTCAGTGGGAAACAGGTCCGACATCATCTCCAGATGCAGGGAACATTGGGAAAGAAAGCCACGGCAAAACTTAGAGTCCCCATCAAATTTATCCGGCAAGGATAAGCGTATCCCAGGAGCGGCCACTCGCTGCGGAGGAGGTGCAGGAGCTGGCGGAGGAGATGACTGCTGAAGCTGTGGTAGTAACTGTTGTAGCATAACGGTCAGTTGAGACAGCTGTTGGCCTTGTTGCGCTATCTGTTGTGACTGCTGGGCGACCACCGTGGTGAGGTCAGCGACAACTGGCAGAGGAACTTCAGCGGGATCCATGGCCGGATCTACTGTCACGATGCCGGCTGGCAGGTAGTGGATCCTCTGTGCCAGAGAGGGATTGGCGTGGACCGTGCTAGTGGACCGGTTCTAAGCCACTACTGGTTTTCACCAGAGCCCGCCGCAAAGCGGGATGGTCTTGCTGCGGCGGTAGTGACCAGGTCGTATCCACTAGCAACGGCTCACCTCTCTGGCTGCTGAAGATAGGCGCGGTACAAGGGAGTAGGCAAAAGCAAGGTCGGACGTAGCAGAAGGTCGGGGCAGGCAGCAAGGATCGTAGTCAGGGGCAACGGCAGAAGGTCTGGAAACACAGGCAAGGAACACACAAGGAACGCTTTCACTGGCACTAAGGCAACAAGATCCGGCAAGGGAGTGCAGGGGAAGTGAGGTGATATAGGGAAGTGCACAGGTGAACACACTAATTGGAACCACTGCGCCAATCAGCGGCGCAGTGGCCCTTTAAATCGCAGAGACCCGGCGCGCGCGCGCCCTAGGGAGCGGGGCCGCTCAGACGGAACAGACGGAGAGCGAGTCAGGTAGGGGAGCCGGGGTGCGCATCGCGAGCGGGCGCTACCCGCATCGCGAATCGCATCCCGGCTGGCAGCGGAATCGCAGCGCCCCGGGTCAGAGGACGTGACCGGAGCGCTGCCGCGGGGAGAGTGAAGCGAGCGCTCCGGGGAGGAGCGGGGACCCGGAGCGCTCGGCGTAACAATCCGTCAAGAGTGGAAGTGTTGTCACATGGCCAGTGTCAATGTATGAAAAAGAGATGTTTAGGCAATTACGGGACACTACCTGCTACCAACGTCTAACCTTCAACCCTCTGTTGTCTTATAGGACCAAATTATCACGGATCTTGGAAAAAGCCAAAGTAAATGGCACCTTGTCCCAGAAACAATTGGAGGGACTGTTGACACCAAATCCCACCATTTCTACCATTTATCTGCTACCCAAGATCCACAAAAATGAGAGAGTACCACCAGGATGGCCGATAGTGTCAGGATCCAATTCACTTACCAAACCGACATGTAATTTATTGGATTTTTACCTTCAACCCTTTGTAGAATTACTACCATCCTACATTAAGGATTCCAATGATGTTTTAAGGAAGATTGAGGGTATACATCTTGATGAGGGAATGCTATTAGTCACATATGATGTTGAGGCATTGTACATGTAAATTAAACATGATGACGGAATAGCATCAACCTAATTTTTTCTGGAGTCAAGTGACCTGAATATGGATGTATGTTCATTTTTAGGGGATGTTCTTACCTTTGTCCTCTCACACAATTTTTTCATATTCAAGGTGGTCTTCTACCTGCAGCGCCAGGGGACGGCGATGGGAACCTCTTTATGGGGATGTGGGAGTTGACCCCCTTCTCTATGGACTCCACACCATATCTGGATAAGGTGATTTGGTGGGGTCGTTACATAGACAATATTTTGATTATCTGGCAGGGTACCCCCAAAGAACTTGATGAATTTATGGGTCATTTGAACAATAATGATCATAATATGCGTCTTACTTACAAATGTAGTGACTCCTCCATCGATTTTATGGACATACAGATGTATAAAGATGAGATGGGATGCATTCAGACTAACCTGTTCCGTAAGAGCAACTCTGCCAACACTGTACTTCATGCCACGTCTGCTCATCCTTTACACTTGACGAGAAATATTCCAGTTGGCCAGTTCCTGAGGACAAGACGGCTGTGCTCGTATGATGCCAGGTTCGAGCTACAGGCAGCAGATCTGAAAAGGAGATGTCAGGAACGTGGATACAGCAACAGATGGATTAACAGAGCATACTCTAGAGCAAAGAATTGTGATCGAGCATCCCTTCTGTGTCCACAAAACGTAAGTGATAAGAATTGTGATCAAATTAGGTGTATTATGGAGTACAACTCCAAGAGTACCACTGTCATGGAGATTATGAGACGCCATTGGCCTTTCCTTTTGACGAATTATATACTATGCAAAACATTGTCTCCATACCCTACTGTGACCTATCGCCGGTTGAAGAGCCTTAAGGATATTCTGTTACATGCTCATCACATATCACATCATACACATTATATTTTTGGAGGCTGTGGCCCCAGACATGGTAGCTCCCCGTGCGGTAGGTGTGTGGCTTGCCAGAATATGGATAAGACTATGGTCTTTCATGATGCCTCTAAGTGTAGGACTTATGACATCCGCCATTCCATCAATTGTGCCACCAAAGGGGTAATATGAGCAGCAATATGCCCCTGTGACCTCATATACATTAGGATGACTACACGTGAACTGAAATGCTGTGTACGGGAACATGTACCGGACATCCAGTTAGCGAGAGACCAAACTGATGTGGCTAGTTTGAAAACAATTCCCCGACACTTCAAGTTGAAACACAATTGTGACAGTCCTCTTCTCCGGTTTAGAGGCATAGACCATGTTCCAGTTGGCCCACGATGTGGTAATTGGCCTAAAACATTGGCCCAATGGGAAACAATGGATATTCAAACTGAATACCATGACGCCTCATGGCTTGAATGAAACTAACAGTTATGTACCGTTTCTGTAGATGATGCCCTCTTTCCATTCTCAGTTCAGATTATGTGTCTTTGTTTCACAAATTTTTTATTTCTTTTTAACACTTTTCTTATTTATTTTTTGTAAACGTAACCAGCAGCAGAAATACAAAAGTGGCTGTATTATATGATAAGGATATCATAGATATCTAAAAATGGTAAGTGGCATTAAAGTGACTACGGCTTCATATATGATCTCCATACAATTAGGGTTACCACAAAGACAAAAGGAGTCATTTAAATAGAATATAAAACATGTATAATTTTATTGATATATATAAAAAACATACATGTTACGCCGAGCGCTCCGGGTCCCCGCTCCTCCCCGGAGCGCTCGCTTCACTCCCTCCGCTGCAGCGCTCCGGTCACGTCCTCTGACCCGGGGCGCTGCGATCCTGCTGCCAGCCGGGATGCGATTCGCGATGCGGGTAGCGCCCGCTCGCGATGCGCACCCCGGCTCCCCTACCTGACTCGCTCCCCGTCTGTTCTGTCCCGGCGCGCGCGGCCCCGCTCCCTAGGGCGCGCGCGCGCCGGGTCTCTGCGATTTAAAGGGCCACTGCGCCGCTGATTGGCGCAGTGGTTCCAATTAGGGTTTTCACCTGTGCACTTCCCTATATTACCTCACTTCCCTTGCACTCCCTTGCCGGATCTTGTTGCCTTAGTGCCAGTGAAAGCGTTCCTTGTGTGTTCCTTGCCTGTGTTTCCAGACCTTCTGCCGTTGCCCCTGACTACGATCCTTGCTGCCTGCCCCGACCTTCTGCTACGTCCGACCTTGCTTCTGCCTACTCCCTTGTACCGCGCCTATCTTCAGCAGCCAGAGAGGTGAGCCGTTGCTAGTGGATACGACCTGGTCACTACCGCCGCAGCAAGACCATCCCGCTTTGCGGCGGGCTCTGGTGAAAACCAGTAGTGGCTTAGAACCGGTCCACTAGCACGGTCCACGCCAATCCCTCTCTGGCACAGAGGGTCCACTACCTGCCAGCCGGCATCATGACAGTAGATCCGGCCATGGATCCCGCTGAAGTTCCTCTGCCAGTTGTCGCTGACCTCACCACGGTGGTCGCCCAGCAGTCACAACAGATAGCGCAACAAGGCCAACAGCTGTCTCAACTGACCGTTATGCTACAACAGTTGCTACCACAGCTTCAGCAGTCATCTCCTCCGCCAGCTCCTGCACCTCCTCCGCAGCGAGTGGCCGCTCCTGGGATACGCTTATCCTTGCCGGATAAATTTGATGGGGACTCTAAGTTTTGCCGTGGCTTTCTTTCCCAATGTTCCCTGCATCTGGAGATGATGTCGGACCTGTTTCCCACTGAAAGGTCTAAGGTGGCTTTCGTAGTCAGTCTTCTGTCCGGAAAAGCCCTGTCATGGGCCACACCGCTCTGGGACCGCAATGACCCCGTCACTGCCTCTGTACACTCCTTCTTCTCGGAAATCCGAAGTGTCTTTGAGGAACCTGCCCGAGCCTCTTCTGCTGAGACTGCCCTGTTGAACCTGGTCCAGGGTAATTCTTCCGTTGGCGAGTATGCCGTACAATTCCGTACACTTGCTTCAGAATTGTCCTGGAATAATGAGGCCCTCTGCGCGACCTTCAAAAAAGGCCTATCCAGCAACATTAAAGATGTTCTGGCCGCACGAGAAATTCCTGCTAATCTACATGAACTTATTCACCTAGCCACTCGCATTGACATGCGTTTTTCTGAAAGGCGTCAGGAACTCCGCCAAGATATGGACTCTGTTCGCACGAGGCGTTTCGTCTCCTCGGCTCCTCTCTCCTCTGGTCCCCTGCAATCTGTTCCTGTGCCTCCCGCCGTGGAGGCTATGCAGGTCGACCGGTCTCGCCTGACACCTCAAGAGAGGACACGACGCCGTATGGAGAACCTCTGCCTGTACTGTGCTAGTACCGAACACTTCCTGAGGGATTGTCCTATCCGTCCTCCCCGCCTGGAAAGACGTACGCTGACTCCGCACAAAGGTGAGACAGTCCTTGATGTCTACTCTGCTTCTCCACGTCTTACTGTGCCTGTGCGGATGTCTGCCTCTGCCTTCTCCTTCTCTACAGTGGCCTTCTTGGACTCTGGATCTGCAGGAAATTTTATTTTGGCCTCTCTCGTCAACAGGTTCAACATCCCAGTGACCAGTCTCGCCAGACCCCTCTACATCAATTGTGTAAATAATGAAAGATTGGACTGTACCATACGTTTCCGCACGGAGCCCCTTCTTATGAGCATCGGATCTCATCATGAGAGGATTGAACTTTTGGTCCTCCCCAATTGCACCTCGGAGATTCTCCTTGGACTTCCCTGGCTTCAACTTCATTCCCCAACCCTGGATTGGTCCACTGGGGAGATCAAGAGTTGGGGGTCCTCTTGTTCCAAGAACTGTCTAAAACCGGTTCCCAGTAACCCTTGCCGTAACTCTGTGGTTCCTCCAGTAACCGGTCTCCCTAAGGCCTATATGGACTTCGCGGATGTTTTCTGCAAAAAACAAGCTGAGACTCTACCTCCTCACAGGCCTTATGATTGCCCTATCGACCTCCTCCCGGGTACTACTCCACCCCGGGGCAGAATTTATCCTCTCTCTGCCCCAGAGACTCTTGCCATGTCCGAATACGTCCAGGAGAATCTAAAAAAGGGCTTTATCCGTAAATCCTCCTCTCCTGCCGGAGCCGGATTTTTCTTTGTGTCCAAAAAAGATGGCTCCCTACGTCCTTGCATTGACTACCGCGGTCTTAATAAAATCACGGTTAAGAACCGCTACCCCTTACCCCTCATCTCTGAACTCTTTGATCGCCTCCAAGGTGCCCACATCTTCACTAAATTGGACTTAAGAGGCGCCTATAACCTCATCCGCATCAGAGAGGGGGACGAGTGGAAAACGGCATTTAACACCAGAGATGGACACTTTGAGTATCTGGTCATGCCCTTTGGACTGTGCAATGCCCCTGCCGTCTTCCAAGACTTTGTCAATGAAATTTTTCGTGATCTGTTATACTCCTGTGTTGTGGTATATCTGGACGATATCCTAATTTTTTCTGCCAATCTAGAAGAACACCGCCAGCATGTCCGTATGGTTCTTCAGAGACTTCGTGACAACCAACTCTATGCCAAAATTGAGAAATGTCTGTTTGAATGCCAATCTCTTCCTTTTCTAGGATATTTGGTCTCTGGCCAGGGACTACAGATGGATCCAGACAAACTCTCTGCCGTCTTAAATTGGCCACGCCCCTCCGGACTCCGTGCTATCCAACGCTTTTTGGGGTTCGCCAATTATTACAGGCAATTTATTCCACATTTTTCTACCATTGTGGCTCCTATCGTGGCTTTAACCAAAAAAAATGCTGATCCCAAGTCCTGGCCTCCTCAAGCAGAAGACTCCTTTAAACGACTCAAGTCTGCCTTTTCTTCGGCTCCCGTGCTCTCCAGACCTGACCCTTCCAAACCCTTCCTATTGGAGGTTGATGCCTCCTCAGTAGGAGCTGGAGCTGTTCTTCTACAAAAAAATTCTTCCGGGCATGCTGTCACTTGTGGTTTTTTCTCTAGGACCTTCTCTCCAGCGGAGAGGAACTACTCCATCGGGGATCGAGAGCTTCTAGCCATTAAATTAGCACTTGAGGAATGGAGGCATCTGCTGGAGGGATCAAGATTTCCTGTTATTATCTACACCGACCACAAGAACCTCTCCTACCTCCAGTCGGCCCAACGGCTGAATCCTCGCCAGGCCCGGTGGTCTCTGTTCTTTGCCCGATTTAATTTTGAGATTCACTTTCGTCCTGCCGATAAGAACATTAGGGCCGATGCTCTCTCTCGTTCCTCGGATGCCTCAGAAGTTGATCTCCCTCCGCAACACATCATTCCACCTGACTGCCTGATCTCCACTTCTCCTGCCTCCATCAGGCAGACTCCTCCAGGAAAGACCTTTGTTTCTCCACGCCAACGCCTCGGAATCCTCAAATGGGGTCACTCCTCCCATCTCGCAGGTCATGCGGGCATCAAGAAATCTGTGCAACTCATCTCCCGCTTCTATTGGTGGCCGACTCTGGAGACGGATGTTGGGGACTTTGTGCGAGCCTGCACTATCTGTGCCCGGGATAAGACTCCTCGCCAGAAGCCCGCTGGTTTTCTTCATCCTCTGCCTGTCCCCGAACAGCCTTGGTCTCTGATTGGTATGGATTTTATTACTGATTTACCCCCTTCCCGTGGCAACACCGTTATTTGGGTGGTCGTTGATCGATTCTCCAAAATGGCACATTTCATCCCTCTTCCTGGTCTTCCTTCTGCGCCTCAGTTGGCTAAACAATTTTTTGTACACATTTTTCGTCTTCACGGGTTGCCTACGCAGATTGTCTCGGATAGAGGGGTCCAATTCGTGTCTAAATTCTGGAGAGCTCTCTGTAAACAACTCAAGATTAAATTAAATTTTTCCTCTGCATATCATCCCCAGTCCAATGGACAAGTAGAAAGAATTAACCAGATCCTGGGTGATTATTTGCGACATTTTGTTTCCTCCCGCCAGGATGACTGGGCAGATCTCCTTCCATGGGCCGAATTCTCGTATAACTTCAGGGTCTCTGAATCTTCCTCCAAATCCCCATTTTTCGTGGTGTACGGCCGTCACCCTCTTCCCCCCCTCCCTACCCCCTTGCCCTCTGGTCTGCCCGCTGTGGATGAAATTTCTCGTGACCTTTCCATTATATGGAGAGAGACCCAAAATTCTCTCTTACAGGCTTCTTCACGCATGAAGAGGTTCGCGGATAAGAAAAGAAGAGCTCCCCCCGTTTTTTCCCCTGGAGACAAGGTATGGCTCTCCGCTAAATATGTCCGCTTCCGTGTCCCTAGCTACAAGTTGGGACCACGCTATCTTGGTCCTTTCAAAATTTTGTGTCAAATTAATCCTGTCTCTTATAAACTTCTTCTTCCTCCTTCTCTTCGTATCCCTAATGCCTTTCACGTCTCTCTTCTCAAACCACTCATCCTCAACCGTTTTTCTCCCAAATCTGTTCCTCCCACTCCTGTTTCCGGCTCCTCGGACGTCTTCTCGGTCAAGGAAATTTTGGCTGCCAAAAAGGTCAGAGGGAAAAATTTTTTTTTAGTAGACTGGGAGGGTTGTGGTCCTGAAGAGAGATCCTGGGAACCTGAGGACAACATCCTTGACAAAAGTCTGCTCCTCAGGTTCTCAGGCTCCAAGAAGAGGGGGAGACCCAAGGGGGGGGGTACTGTTACGCCGAGCGCTCCGGGTCCCCGCTCCTCCCCGGAGCGCTCGCTTCACTCCCTCCGCTGCAGCGCTCCGGTCACGTCCTCTGACCCGGGGCGCTGCGATCCTGCTGCCAGCCGGGATGCGATTCGCGATGCGGGTAGCGCCCGCTCGCGATGCGCACCCCGGCTCCCCTACCTGACTCGCTCCCCGTCTGTTCTGTCCCGGCGCGCGCGGCCCCGCTCCCTAGGGCGCGCGCGCGCCGGGTCTCTGCGATTTAAAGGGCCACTGCGCCGCTGATTGGCGCAGTGGTTCCAATTAGGGTTTTCACCTGTGCACTTCCCTATATTACCTCACTTCCCTTGCACTCCCTTGCCGGATCTTGTTGCCTTAGTGCCAGTGAAAGCGTTCCTTGTGTGTTCCTTGCCTGTGTTTCCAGACCTTCTGCCGTTGCCCCTGACTACGATCCTTGCTGCCTGCCCCGACCTTCTGCTACGTCCGACCTTGCTTCTGCCTACTCCCTTGTACCGCGCCTATCTTCAGCAGCCAGAGAGGTGAGCCGTTGCTAGTGGATACGACCTGGTCACTACCGCCGCAGCAAGACCATCCCGCTTTGCGGCGGGCTCTGGTGAAAACCAGTAGTGGCTTAGAACCGGTCCACTAGCACGGTCCACGCCAATCCCTCTCTGGCACAGAGGGTCCACTACCTGCCAGCCGGCATCGTGACAATACAATTCATGAAAAACATAACAAGAGGGGGAGGAATTATAACTACTGGGGGAGATTAGACAGAAAGGAGCGACACTATCTGTTTGTGCATAATTCATCAACAACAAATAAAGTGCATAACTGGTGGACAAGTTCAAAGTGCATAATAGAGGCTTATACAGCTTCCATAAAGTGCATAATCATGTCTGAAGACCAGCATACATACCGGGGAAATATAGAAAAAACAGTGTAGCAGCTAAACCAAACTGGAGTGACGCAACCCCAACAATCGTTTCGGCGATACCTTTGTCCTAACAGTGCATGATGGTATAACTGTATGGAGTGGCCAATCAGATAATTCTTATCATTTTTCTATATTACACACCTGAGTGCTCTGTTCCTCCTTCTTGATCGGCGCATAGCGTCCGAGCCTCCGAACGCCGTGGCACTTCCGGGTGTCGCGTCAGACGTCAAAATCACATGACGAATCACGTGACTGGCGCTTGTGAAGACGCGGCACTCGGAGACCACAGCGCCGGGGACCAGCGCATGCGCACATAGGGAAAAGAAGGACTTAGTCTCCACAGACTACACAGGGAAATTATTAAAAACAAATAGCCAATGCTTGACATAGATGTTTCAAAGGGATATTAAGAAAGGCAAAATTTCAAGGAGTAATCATAACTCTGATGGCAAAATTGATATAGGGTGTACATTGGATAGTGCTGTAATGGAATAATATGATATATAGGTGTGTAATTTACATTGCATATGAAATAAAAAATGTGAATGGATAGTGCTAGAAAAAATATATATATTCAATGTGAATAAAAAGTGTATAGTGAAAAAATATATATATAACAGTGCATACATTCATTAATACAATTTTGAAAAAGATAAAGAAAGAATCAAAAATTCAACCATTAATAATAAAGTGCATAGATAGATTATTGTGATCATAATACATCACAGATATTGTGTATAAAAAATTTGTGTATGAGTAATATAATAAATAATTGCATAAAAAATATATATTAAATCATTTCATAAAATATATATATATATATATATATATATATATATATATATGTATATAATTTTAAATAACAAGATACAAAAATATATTATTTGTATGTGAAAAAAAAAAAGGAAAATAGATGTGAGTAAAACGGTATGAAATGATTATACCGTGTGGAGTGATGTACTGTGATGATGACATAAATGCAAACCAAAAATTTGGATGTGAAAAAATGGTTAGGATAAAAAAATGTGAGTGAGGAGGGGGGGCAGGGAAGGTGGGGGGGGGAAGGAGGGGAGGGTTGGGAAAAAAAGGGGGGGGAAGGGAAGGGAAAGGGAAAGAGGAGGGAGGGAGGGGGGGGGAGGGAAAAAGGGGGGAACCGAGGAAATAGAGAAAGAAAGAAGAAAGAAGAAAAAGGGGGAGAAAAGGACCGTGGGAAAAAAACAAAAGAAGTCCAAATGGTGGAGAAAATCATCCTGGAGTCCAGATGTAGGGGAGACCAATAATCGAAGAGTTTTTTTCCAAAAAAACAGGGAGTTAAACAACAACAGGTGCGATGATGGAGTCTCTGAAATGCAAAAAAACATGGAAAGGAGTAACTATACAGCTAAAAAAATAAATAAAAAAATGCATTATTAAAAATGTTAAAAACAACACTGATAAGGACCAATGATCACAGAAATGGTGCAAATGGGAGAATTTCATTAAGCCCATCGTGCTGTACGGTTTTTAATCTCCAAATCCACTCACTCTCTCGTTGAGCCAATTTTTTAGCTGTATCCCCTCCACGTAACCCTAGATCAACATGTTCAATGCCTTTTACTTATAACCCAGATCCATCACTTTGGTGGTTTAGAAGAAAATGTCTGGCTATTGGTATTAATTCCTGTAACACAGATGCTTCGGTAGCGAGGCGGATATCCCTGATATGCTCGCGTGTGCGTATTTTTAATGGCCTGGTAGTCATGCCAATGTAAATTTTATTACAAGGGCATGTGGCATAGTACACCATTTTTTGTGGTGCAAGTGATGGTTTGACGAATGTTAAATTTTCTAGTACCATTGGAATTCAAAAAAGAATCGCTTTTTTCAATATTAGGGCATGCTACGCATCTACCACATGGTTTACATCCTTTCTGGCCTGTTGAACTGAAAGGGTTAGTTGGAATTTTTGGGGTATACTCACTGGAAACAAGGATATCTTGTAAGTTTCTGCCCTTTTTTTTTTGCCCTTAGATATGGATTTAGCCTGTGAGGTTTTTTTGTGTGACTGATTCTGGATTTTAATTATCATTAATCAACAGTAATATTGGATCTCTTCTGACCCTTCCTCTATTATGGATACCTTCAGGAATCCCTGTCTGTTGGGATTTCAATCTAGTGACTTTTACACTATGAATATATATTCTTTCATAGGTAAAATGGGCTATTTGACGCCGTTCTGTGGGTGTGATCTACCATATGCTTTTTGTGATATATGCACTTTACATTTGTTTGATGTGTTTGCTGTCAATACATTTTTTCTATTAGATACTATGGTATTGCCGTCATTGGGATAAATCTGCCAGCTTGTCAGCACTTGATTTGTTCACTCTGTCCCTTATTAACTATTCTGGTAATGTATGTCACGTCAATGGATTGTACACTTCATTCACTTTGAACCTTTGTTTGTACTTGCATGGGGGCGAGTGGTGGTGTGTTTGTGTGTGTGAGTGTGCATGTATGTGTGTCCTTTTATTGTGTTTCATGGGTATCATTGCACTTTTTTTATGCACTTTTCCACGTTGTTGTGGATATTACGTATTTTTAACATATACATATATGTATACACATGCATGTATATGGGCATATGTTTGTATGTTTTTTTTCACTATTGCTGGAACTGGCCACTCCAGCATTGCTTTGATTTTATTATCATTATCATTTTATCCATTTACTAATTTTTCATTGTTCACTAAATACTTCACTTTGTCACCATGTTAATATAGTTTTTTTGCTGGTTATTGCTACTTTATGAGCTTTAGTTTTATTACCCTTGTAATTCTATGTTTCAGTGATAAATATCTAATTAGTAGGTATGGGGATGGATGCAGAGGGTGGTTTTCTTGCCCAGTTGGGGGGGCGTCCCGGTCGTGAGCGGGGGGACTTACGGCTTCGGCCGTGGTACTCCCGCTCTTGGCCGGGTCGCTCTGCTCATGATCGTGCAATGATAGTATAGTGTTTGCGTCCTGGTCTGCTGGGCTGTGATTACCCGCTGGGTTGCCTTTATCTTCTGTCTGGTGGTTTCCAGCGCATCGGTCCTGGTCGCGATTTGTTTAAAGCAGGATCAGTCTGCACTGACAGATGGCACTGCCTCTTACATACCATTGGCTGGGTCCGCTCTCCTCCCATCGCTATGATGCGATACTCAGGATCAGGTGACTGACTGACATCAGGAGCACATGACCGGATATGATGGGTCAGCTGATTGCTTAATTGCATGTTCATTGGTCTGTGGGCTATCTTATATTATAAATGTCAGGATCCGGACTGGTATGCAGCGAGGACACTGGAGGTGGATCCTCTGTGTCAGTGAGGTGATGGCGTGGGCCGTACCAGGGGAACGGAATCTAAGGGATTACTGGTTTTCACCAGAGCCCGCCGCAAAGCGGGATGGACTTGCAGCGGCAGGTAACCCCCCAGGTCGTTCCACCCGATAGCGACTCAACCCCACTGACAGCTGTGACAGGCGCGGTACACAGGGACAAGGCAAGAGCAAGGTTGGACGTAGCAGAAGGTTAGGGCAGGCAGCAAAGGATCATAGTCAGGCGCAACGGCAAGGGTCTGGATACACAGGCTTGGGATACACAAAATGCTTTCTCAGGGCACTAGGGCAACAAGATCCGGCAGGGAGAGGAAGGGGAAGTGGGTCTGACCGGAGCGCTGCAGACAAGAGAACGCTGCGAGCGCTCCGGGGAGGAGCAGGGACCCGGAGCGCTCGGCGTGACAATAAAGTTATGTTAAAACCAAGCACATCATTGTTTTTCTTGTGAAATTCCCAATAAGTTTGATGTGTCACATGACCCTCTTCCTATTGAAAAAACAAAAGTTGGATTCAAAATGTCCAACTTCAAAATGGCCGCCATGGTCACCACCCATCTTGAAAAGTTTCCCCCCTCACATATACTAATGTGCCACAAACAGGAAGTTAATATCACCAACCATTCCCATTTTATTAAGGTGTATCCATATGAACGGCCCACCCTGTAGAAGATGAACGGTGCACAATGACGGACTATAAGTCCCGGGGTGCTCAGTCCTTAAGTCCTGACTACGGCCATAAAGATAAAAAAAAAAAAAAAACTAAGGTGGAAGGCAGCACTTCAGACAATGGTTGTGAAGTAAATCCAAGAGTTTATTCACCCATCTGACTTAAGAACATGCAATGTTTCAACTTCACAATGAAGTCTTTCTCAAGCAACACTTGGATCTAAATCAAACAAATGTATCTTTGTGCCATCGAACCAGAGGACATGGTTCCAGTAATGCATGTCCTTAGTCTGCTTGTCTTCAGCAAACATGATACAGACCAATTGGATGCAGTGTGCAGCATATGGTCTAAGCACTAACAGGCTGCCCCCACCTCATCAACCTCTGCAGCAATGCTGGCAGCACTCATATGTCTATTTTCCAAAGGCAACCTCTGCATATGACACTGAGCACTTACACTCAACTTCTTTGGTTGACTATGATAAGGTCTGTTCTGAGTGGAACCTGTCCTGTGAAACCACTGTTTGGTACTGCCCATTGTGCTGCTCCTCAGTTTCAGGGTCTTGTAGCGCAGACCATCTTTATGTAGAGCAAAAAATCTTTTTTTCACATCCTCAGTGAGTTCTTTGTCATGAAGTACCACAATGAACTTCCAATGACCAGTATTAGAGAGTGTGAGAGTCATAACACCAAATTTAAGACACTTGCTCCCCATTCACATCTGAGAAACTGTTGACTAGAGATGAGCGACCCAAGCCCAGCGTATCCGGTCTTGCTCACAACTTTGGGGAAATATTATGCTATTATATGAGAGGGGATGATGAACAAATAGTGTTTTGGCACCTGAATGAATGATAGGATGAAAAAGTAACAATTTAGTGACACCAATCCTGTTGAAACTCCCAAAAGGGAGAAGCTTTAGAGTGCTTGTAAAAACATGTTGCATCTTCACTTGCCAGACTGGAAACCTATTGCTACTCCAAGCCATAGCATCTTCCAATACCACCATGCACTTTTTTACACTGGAAGATAACTTTAATTGAAATTGCCCCAAATTGTCAGAATTATACACTTCTATATGTTGTAAATATTGGCAAAACATTAAAGGGGTACTCCAGAGGAAAAATAATTCAAATCAACTGATGCCAGAAAGTTATACAGATTTTTCAAAACCTATTTAAAAATCTTAAGCCTTCTAGTTCCTATCAGCTGCTTTATATATTAGAGGAAGCTGTGTAGTTTTCTAGTCTGACCACAGTGCTCTCTGTTGCCACCTTTGTCGGTGTCAGGAACTATTTGAAGCAGGAGAGGTTTGTAATGGGGATTTGCTCATGCTCTGAGCATATATATATATATATATATATATATATATATATATATATATATATTCCTACAGAAAAATATGGTTGGTAGACTCAACAAATTATGAATAATACAATTTTTATTGGACATAAAAATATACAATAAAAAACTTTTTAAAACACACACAATTCAGCAACAAAGTCCTGCAGGGGAATGGCCAGTACGAAATGAAACAGTTTTTTGCTCCAATAAAGCATAAAGCGGGGGGTGGGGAGGGGGGTGGGGAGGGGGGTGTTGGAGACTGTAAGCTTATAAATAACACAATGGGAGGCTGTAAACAAGTCCTGGAAAAGTGATGAAGTGATACGCTTAGTGAAGCATAAACTAGATTGCACAGTCCCTTATAGGCCAACTTGTATACATGTGGAGAAGAATACAACAACCAGATAAAGTACCTGATCCCTGGGGCCAATCAGCCCACCATTCCACCAGCCATTACCTACAGGAAAGATACCACCCTAATGCGTTTAGCGTGCGGCTTGATCACAGGGCACTGTCATATTATTATATATGTGCTCTGGGGTTGCATACTTTGTGGGTGGTGAACTTGTGTAGGATTAGTAATCATGCTCTGAGCAGTTCCTGACACAGACAGAGGTGGCAGAAGAGAGCAATGTGGTCAGACTGGAAAGAACTACACAGCTGTTTCTGGAGCATACAGCAACTGATAAGTACTGGAAGGCTTACGATTTTAAAAATTTAGTAATTTACATATTCGTATAACTTTCTGTCACCAGTTTGTTAAATTTTTTTTCCCTCCAGAGTACATTATAAAAATTTCTCAATTCTGACCCGTTTAACTTTTTATTTTTCTGTGTATGCATTGTATGAAGGCTCATCTTTTGTGCAGTGATCTGTGTTTATTTTTTTACAAAAATGTTTGTTCTTGATGGGACGTTTTAATCACTTTTTTTTTGTTCAGGTATATGAAGTAGCTAACAATATGCTTATCTGAGGCGCCTGTTCACATTTATTGTAATTTTGTTTTCATTATTTTTATTTTTTATTTTTTTTAGTTTCCATAGGGGACTATTATACGTAATTGCTTGCTAGCTAACACTGAACAATGCTATGCCATTGCATTGATCAGCATTAACAGTGCTCTTGATGTACAGCCTGGTTGAGCCAGACTGTACAAGAAGAGGGTCACCAAGTGAAACAGGGGTAAAGGAAAGACTTCCGGCCACCTTTTCAACCTCATGATGGGGATTAGAGCCTTTAACCCACTCTGGCATCTGTCATTTTTAACTTTAGATGCAGTGAACCATGAGCCAATGTCCGTCATTTACTATGTAGACTGCTGGTAGAAACCGTCACTCAGGTTCTATGAAGCGAGTGCAGCTCCTGCTGTTGCTTTATAGAAAGTTAACGCTGCATGACATAAAATACTCTATGTTTTGTTGACGTATTCCCGTGCATGGTGTAAATATATTTCATAGGGAGGGAAGGGGTTTAGTATTATTGAAAAAATCATTTTGAATGTTTTCATTTTAATCAATTTGTTGTAATATTTGTTCAAGTTTCCATGTCTTTAGCTTAAGAGTGTTAAATCATACTACCATTTTCTGAGGTTCACAGCATTAGGCGGAACTAAAAAGAATTTTTAGACTTCATAGCTTGAATGAAAATAATATAGTGTGGTTAAACATGACATTTAATAAGGGGTCACAATGTCAACTGCATATATAAGGCATATAAAATGACACTATTTAAGATGACAAATTACTATGGACAATAGAACAAAGCTTTTTTCTGTAAGTAATTTTCTATAATTATTTGATAACAATCTACTAAAAAATCCAACGCCCTGTCATAACTCTCAATGAATAGATTCAATCTTTGTGACACATACACTCATTACAGTCATTGAAACCATTATGGAACACTAACAATAGACTTACACAATGGCTATCGCCAATGAAAATGCAACAGTACTTTGCAATAAAAGTCTGTCCTTGCATTAGAATGTTTAACGCTTTCAGTCATTTCCAATTACCAAAACTTACAGAAGATTAAACGTCTAATATAATGCATATCATATCTTAGCAGCTAAACAGAATTTATATTTGAAGCAGATTATCTGAGATCATAACAAAGTCATCAAAGGGGGGGAAATGTTTTAAAATAACAAAAGAACTCTTACTCATCTGAGAAATCTCCCACCACGCCATACCCGCACTGAGGTTCCTGATTGTCTTTGTTTGCAGAGAAAATTGTTGGGATTCTTTCAAATGAAACAAAAAATGACAACAGGCATGTTATAGATAGGAAGAAGGACCCAAGGGTGTAGTGAACTTCTCAATAATGCCTTGTAGTCAACCCAATGTATTACTCACAAGGTCTTGCATATGCTTTACACATCTTTTTTCATGTGTCTAGCTGTATTTGGCTTACAAATCCCTTTGTTCTGGTGCTCACTCGTTCTAACATCCACTGCTCAAGAAGGGGCATATTCGATGCAAGCACTGAGCCCACCAACACTCACCATGTATTCACTTCCTTCCTGATTCAGCCGTGCTGGGTCTCTTCATCCAATCACTATAGGCTGCTCAGTAACCCCCTCCTTTCTGTTTTTAGACAGGAGTCTGGTAGACAGGACAGGAGGGAGCACAGAGGAGTTTTATTCCCATCCTCACTTACTGGACTTTGTCTCAGCCTGTGCTTTAGCTGGGACAATGATGCTGCTGCAGCCAGACAAGATTCTGGGTGGTATGAGGACCCCTAGTGTTTTTTTTTTTTTTATATAAGCTATGATTTCTATTAAAGGAAATACATTTTTCCTTAGAAAGTATATTGGAAAGGTAATTTTTTTTGCCAAGATGTTCAACAAACAAACATTTTTTTTTACTGCCTGTGTAGTTTTGTACACCGCTCACCACCTCTCGAAATAACCGCACCACCTGTGCACGGACGTGCCGGTCCCGACCTCGGCCAGATGATGGTATGAAAAAGGAAGGATTGTCTAGCACTCGGGATTGCAGATAAAATAAATTTTGCTTCATTTGATAATCTTCAGACGTCTTGCTCTGTTGTGACCATTGTTTGAAGATTATCAAATAAAGCAAAATTTCTTTTAACTGCAATCCTGAATGCTGGACGATCCTTCTTTTTCCAAAAGTTTTTTTATTCTGACAGTGCCCATTTAAATAGAGGCTAAAAGCAATAGAAAAGTTCCCCTCTAGAATGGAATCGAGTGAGATGATATATTTAAAATTAAGATTCTTTTATTTAAGTCTAAAACCAATGAGATTGGCATCTGAGGAAGGGTGCATACCCGAAATGTGTCATTGGTTTTAGACTTAAATAAAAGAATCTTCATTTTAAATATATCATCTCACTCGATTCCATTAGGAGAGCTTTTTGCTCCTAGAGGGGAACTTTTCTACTGCTTTTAGCCTATTACCTGTGGATGGACGCCAGCCCTTATCCACCTTCACATGGCTTCGCAACTCCTCTATGGAATCTATAGAATGCTTTTTACCCATTCTTTTGGATTATATGCGCATATCTTTTGCGCTCGAGGTGAGCACATACCATCCACCTTCTTTATTTGATTTATCGGGGATAATGCACTAGGCGCCTTGTGTGGTCTCCCTTTTTTCTTTCCTTGATCCCATTTAAATAGAGAACATTAATGGTAAGAGTATGTACCTTTTTTTGTTTTGTTTTGTTTTTGCAGACACATTTTTTTAAGAATGAAACATAGTGTAAGTCACAGAATTTTTTTGCAACAATTCAACTGTGTCTGACATTACCCCTATGTGTACTAACATTTGTGCTTTTAGAGCTGCTGGTACCGATGCACTATACTATCTGTTTGTAATAGCATATTGCATGTGTCATAAGATTTGCTAGACGTTACATGTAATTGTGTTTCACCTACCCTACACTTATCATGCATGTGATGCCACCTTATACTATGTGCGACTTATTTTTAATATACTTTTAATGACATATTTCAATAAAGTTTCTATTTTCTACTTCTTGGCCCAATACATTTTGTGGAATAATCCACAGTGATGTCATTTGCATATTGTTATAAACCAATATTACATTGTGGAATGTTCTCATAATTGATATAACTGTATAAAATAGTGTATATATATATATATATATATATATATATATATATATATATATATATATTGTTATTGTCTAAACTTCAGCGTATTACTCTATTTCTACAATACATTAACGAGAAATAAATAGTAAGATGCCAAGACAAAAGCGTTGCCTTAAGGGGGTACTCCACTAGAAAACTTTTTTTTTTTTAAATCAACTGGTGCCAGAGAGTTAAACAGATTTTTAAATTACTTATATGAAAAAATCTTAATCCTTCCAGTACTTATCAACTGCTGTATGATCCACAGGAAGTTATTTTCTTTCTGAATTTCCTTTCTGCCTGACCACAGTGTTCTCTGCTGACACCTCTGTCCATGTCAGGAACTGTCCTGAGCAGGAGAAGTTTTCTATGGGAATTTTCTCCTACTCTGGACAGTTCCTAAAATGGACAAAGGTTTCAGCAGAGAGCACTGTGGTCAGACAGAAAGGAAATTCAAAAAGAAAAGAACTTCCTGTGGATCATACAGCAGCTGATAAGTACTGGAAGGATTAAGATTTTTTAATAGAAGTAATTTACAAATCTGTTTAACTTTCTGGCACCAGTTGATAAAAAAGGGGTTTTCCAGTAGAGTACCCCTTTAAGGGATAACATGTCTGAACTCTGGGGTCTGGCCACTGGGGACCCCTGCGATATCCTCTGCGGCACCCCAGTCTTCCAGTGCACGGAGCAAACTCCGCTCTGTGCTGGGTGACTGGTGACTACAGCCACCACGCCCCCCCCCCAGTCATGTCTATGGGAGGAGTTGTGAGACATGACGTGTTCATGAACGCCGCACGCCAGCCCGGAGAGACATTTTAATCTTTATTGTTTAGATAGGGGATAACATGTCTAGGGGCGGAGTACCCCTTTAAAACTTGTCCTGTCATCAACAACAGAATAATTTATCCTGGAATGAGACCCTTGTTTTGCAAAAATAAATAAACAAACAAAAAAATACATTAAAAAAATAGTTTATGGTCTTAAGTTTGTCAAAAATTATTCTCAACAAGCATAACAACTGAATCATCTAGTGCTACTTCAAGGGTTAACCCAAAGTCTCTTTATTAAAATTGACTAGAGGTATTTTTAAAGCTTTCCTTTCCATGCTTCTGGCTAGTATCACAACATTTTAATAGACTTCGAACAGTGTAATAGTGATATTTAATGACACAGTCGTTGGACCTATTTCCCCTCCGGATGGAAATGTGTAAACTTTCTGTGTGTGTTTAAGCATTTAAACAAATTAATTCAATACCCTTCTGCGTACTGTTAAAGTAAGGGTGATGTGTTCATTCATACATTCTAAGCAAGTGTACTGGTGCCAAAACAAACAATTCTAGACGAAGACAAATATTAAATAAATAAATTGAGACCTGATTTGCTCAACTCCATATTATTTATGTCTTTAATTGGACTCAAAACAAAGGAATAACACAGGTTTATAGCAAAGGTTGCTACTCTCTTTAACCACCAGGACTTGAAATAAGGACTTTAAAGTTCAAACTCTCAACACATGCTTTACGGGCTATTGGCGCTTTTGAAAAAAATTTCCTTCTTGCTTTGTACTTATTATAGTACAAAACCATTTTCCATAGATTGGTAGGATTCTCCCCCGCAACTGCTTTTTATGTGCTCTCTTCTCTCTCTTCAGTATGTTGAGCTGGAAGGCTTTCATTTAGCTAAGTAGAGCAAAACTAGCACACATATGAAACTTGCTAGAGTTGTATACTAGACTGCCATATTTTATGGGTGTAAAGCAACAACATTGGATTTATTGTATCTCAAAGTTAAAATTCTCCCATTTTTTGAAGACTTTAAAAATGTATTTGAAATTAGGCTATCTGGGTCATTGAACCAGTGTCTTCTTTCCTGGTGAAGCTTCCACATTAGGCAGCGGCACACAATCGATTAATTTCCCCCTGCAGTACAGCGTGTCATCCTCCTCCCCAGCTTTTGGTCAGTGTGGTATTGATTTATTTCATGTTTTGACCTTAGTTTGCATGATTTTTTTTCTATTCTTTAAGGGTATGTTCACACTGCATAATTCCCCCGAATTCAATTCCGTGCAGTGACTGTTACCATCAGTGTGAATGGGTCTTCCCGCAAAACCTGTTTACACTGCAGAATTTCAGCGATGGACAATTCCGCTGCTGAAATTGTTCTGCGCAAAGAAAGAGCATGTTCATTCTTTGCGCGGAAGTCTGCGAGCACTGCATGGCCGTCAATGGTGACGGCGTAGTGCTGTGCGGCTGTAAAACAGAATCTTTGCTACCCTAATTCTGAATGCTTTCATTGGGATTCACTATAGGGGGTTTGGTTTAACTTTGTAAGATACAGATTGCTGATATTGGGATGGGCATTTATTATTTCTGTTGTTGCATGATTGCACTTTATGGAGGTATAAACTTGAGGATATACATCATATTGTTAGGGAGACATTGCTGCCTTACTCATTGTTATTGATACATAGTTGTCTGTATGGGGAGGGTGTTAAAGGTTTATTATCCTCCACCTGGTTTTCATATGTATTTTTAAGTTCTTATAATCTCTATGTGTAGTCTATTGTTTGTGATACATTCATTTATCAAATATTTTATTTGAGTGTGCCTTGTGTATTTGCACTCTCTCAGTTTGTGCCATTCTCTGTTTTCACCATAATCAGCTGACAGTACTGTATGTTACACCTGGACATCAATATATTTTCAACATACTTTTCTGAACCATTGTAACTTGAAACCATACTCAACTTACAATGTTATGGACAGTCTAGATCTGCGAAACATCTCAATGGCTTAAAAAACTGACCAATCACAATGGATATTTCACTGGTAAAACACCTGTTTTCTTAACTGTCTGTCTGGTTGTGCCTCCCTACAGTACAAGGAGGTACTACATGTTCAGTACTAATATTTACCTGTTCTAGGGTTAATTGCTCCTTTGTACACCAGGTGAGAGCGGCTCTGTTTTACTTTTTTTTGGGACACTGTGTGTACTGTACAGAAGGAGCGCCTGTCCTCTCCATAGACAGTGATTACAGCTCCCAGCTGCTCTTTCTTACTTTTATATGTAAGGACTTGCTTTTTCTATATTAGTTATCTTCTTATTTTTCTTTAATCCTCACTTTTTCCTATTTTCTGATGACATTTTGATAGTGTATCTGTCAGGGACCGACTGGGGGACAGGGAGAATGAGCCCTAAACTGACCCAAAAACCGCTCTCCCTGCCTATTTGCCCATCCACCCTAACCGGTGGATTGACAACTGGGCGCCGGTCCCTTCCTGAACTAAAGTGCAGGGGCCTAATAAAAACACATACTAATAATAGTCGTCACAAACCAGAAACATAACAGGAACATAGAACTCTATAACAGATTAAGTTCAGAGGAACAGATGACTCAGTGGTCGTTAACAGATGACACTATAGATCACAGTCATGTACAGAACTCCAAATATCTGAAATCAAGAACTAAAAAAACATAGAGTACAAAACACCAGACAGGAAAACGGATAACTCTGAATAGACTCCAGAACAAAACAGGCATAAACTTAACCCCTAGAAAAACCTCAGGTAGACACAGGAATAACAATACCCTCTGAGTCTCCACGGACAGGTAAACGGGATCTATCGCTAAACAGGAATAGTCACATTCCCTATGCAAACCTCCAGTAGACACAAAGTCCCCATGGACAGGTAATAGGGATGCCTAGATACACAGGATATATTTATAGAACACTGTTAACACTGAACACAAGACTGAAATAATAATCCCTACGAACACCTCCAGTAGACAAGGAGTCCCCATGGAGCGGTAACAGGGATCTAACATAGGACACTGTTCACAATGGACACACAAACTGGACACTACACTAAAGGAGTAGCCATTAATAATAAATCCAAATAGACTACCGGCCAGTGGCACACTCAATCGTGTGGTCAGGATGCTGTCCCAGTAGGAAAACAGAAATATCAAACACAGAACTTCATATGAATGGATACAAGTGAAAACACAGTGTGAACAGACACATAGCAGAAAGGATATACAAATCCTAAAACCGACTAAACAAACACAGCTTAAAATCCACAAAGAGCATGCCGCCTAACATGGCTAAAACCAGAAAATACAAAGTGCATGCTAAAACAGAGATTATAGATTAAAAGCTCAAATAAGAAGTGTTTCACCTAAAGCCTCCATTAGCAGCATAGCCAGCATGTTAGCAGCTAGAGATCAGGAAGTCATCAGTAAATTAAGTATCACCAGCACTGAAGGTAGTCAGTGCTGAATTTAAATAGACACACCTTAAAGGTTATTGGCTGAAAAAGCCAGAGATATTAACTATTCCCTGACCAGGGAACATAAAACTGTTCACACACACCAAATCCAATAACTGTGTGTGAACACAGACAAAGACAGGCATGACAGTATCATACCGTCACTCAACCAATCACTGGCCTAGGCGAGACAACGCAGCCGGGGACCTTAGCAGGACACCTGTGACACAGAGAAAGCACTAAAGATAAGAAGAGGTTTATTTTATTATATATACTGTAGAATAGACATTGTTCCATATCCCCCCCACACATTTTCGGGTAACTCTTTAATGTTAGTTTGCTATTGTATTTAAGTATGTTTTGAAGCCCTCAGTTGTTTCAGCTTTGACCAGTTCCTGAGGTAGAATGGTCCATAAATATGGAAGTCTATGGGGGTGGATGTCAGTGCACAAATCCCAACGTTAGAATTACAGAAGCTTTTGTAAACAGTATGTATACTGATAGATTTTGTGCACATTATTAGATTAAAAATATTGATGGAATTTATTCCTATTTTATGGACATATTTTTCTGTTCATTTTACACTGTGGGAAGATAGCCTTACATACCAAGGATAAGGTGGTTTCACATTACGATTTGCCGATGCGGTCACCGAATCTGGGGGTAGTGAAAACCGGGCGCTCCCTTATCCCGGCTCATTTTTGCCCCATATCCGGTTTTGTGATTGGACCTAAAACCGTGGCATGCCGAGGTTTTAGGCCCGGTCACAAAACGGGATATGGGGCAAAAATGAGTCTACCGGGGTCACTATCTGATTTCGGTAGGCTCATTGAAATTAATGAGATATAGACTGATCTGGTGACCGTATTGGCAAATCGTAGTGTGAACCCACCCTCATTTAACACTAGGATTGCCTTCAGATTTTACTTTTGAAAGAAATTAGGTAAGTTATTCATTTTTTACCTGTGGCATGTCAATCTTTCATAATTAAAAATGTGCTTCCATGGAATGGGATGATACACAAAGCTTTCAGAATCTGCAGAATTGTAGCTTGTGTAACTTGCTTTCATTAAATTGTGTTTGCAATGAGTTTTTTCACTTGTTCTTGTTTACTTAAAAAATGGCAGTAACTGTGCTTTATTTACGTATTCTTTAATGTATGATTTAGATTTTTTAGCATAACCAGAAATGTCAATTATCTCAGTTAACCTCTTAAGGATGCAGTGCGTACCTGAACGCCCTGTGCCCGGTTCCGGTAAATAAAACGGGGTCACACCGTGACCCGCCGTCATACCGGGTTGGTCCCGGTGGCTAATGATAGCCGGGACCCTGGGCTAATAGTGTGCGGCACTGATCGTTGTGCCACACTATTAACTCTTTAGACGCGGCAATCAAAGTTGATTGCCACTTCTAAAATGAAAGTGAAAGCTTCCCGGCAGCTCAGTTGGGCAGATCGGACCATCGTGATAAAATCGCGATGTCTCGATCAGCTAGCACGGGAGCGGAGGTCCCCTCACCTGTCTCTGTCACGTCCAATCGGCGATTGATTGCTCCAAGCCTGAGATACAGGTTTGAGCAAAGCTATGGCTTTGCAGGGATCAGTGTAAAAGATCAGTGTATGCAGTGTTATAGCCCCCTATGGGAGCTATAACACTGCAAAAAAAAGTGAAAAAAAAAAAGTTAATAAAGCCCCCCCTTTTCCCATAAAAAACCCAGTGTAAATAAAAATAAACATATGTGGTATTGCGGAAATGTCCGAATTATAAAAATACATTGTTAATTAAACAGCATGGTCAATGGCGTACACGCAAAAAAATTGCAAAGTCCAAAATAGCGTATTTTGAGTCACTTTTTATATCATGGAAAAATGAATAAAAAGCAATCAAAAAGTCAGATCAATACAAAATTGGAACCGATAAACTGATCAGATCACAGCGCAAAAAAAAAATGAGCCCTCATACCGGCCCGTACACGGAAAAATAAAAAAGTTATAGAGGTCAAAAGATGAAAATTTTAAACGTTTAAATTTTCCTGCATGTAGTTATAATTTTTTTCAGAGGTACAACAAAATCAAACCTATATAAGCAGGGTATCATTGTAACCATATGGACCTACAGAATAAAGATAAGGTGTCATTTTTACCAAAATATGCACTGCGTAGAAACGGAACCCCCCAAAATTACAAAATGGTATTTTTTCTTCAATTTTGTCGCACAATGAAATTTTTTTTTCATTTCGCCGTGGATTTTTTGGTAAAATTACTAATTTCACTGCAAAGTAGAATTGATGGCGCAAAAAATTAAGCCATCATATGGAATCTTAGGTGCAAAATTTAAAGCATCATGATTTTTAGAAGGTGATGAGGAAAAAATGAAAATGCAAAAACGGAAAAAACCTGCGTCCTTAAGGGGTTAAAATGAAATATGTTTACCTCGACTATTTCGTTATCTTATTTAACAGTTTAATTGATAGTATTTAGACATGGGCTCAAAATATGTTATCACCTACCACAAGTTGAGGCTTAGCATAGATTTCAAATTCAACATGTTTGTGTTCTGTACACAAATATTTTCCTCTTTACATTTCACTTGAATACCATTTACTTTCAAATGTCATTTACATGTCAGAGACAGGTCAGAAGTTTTGATAAGACAAGAGATGAGCGAATTTTTGATAAATTCGATTCAGTCGATTCGCAGAATTTTCCCCAAAAATGTGTTTCGGTCCTAATTTATTTGAGGCAAATCGCTATTAAAAACGGCTATTTCTGGCCTACAAAGAGCCTCAGTGTAAAACACTTTTCCTTGTCATAACACACATAGGGAGTGAGTTGGGTAATTGAAATAATACTCTTATTCAGTATGACATGCAGATTACAGGCATCACTATTAGAATCACTGCCGCATAGCGCCTGGATGTGGCAGCAGGGAGACCATATGGCATCAAAATTGAAGAGAATAAAGAGATTTTTTTATGTAATTTTTATTTAATTTTATTTGAATTCATGACATTTTTTTGAGTACCCATTCTGGTGAGCCTCAAGCTGGTGGTTCTACCACCTGTTCCAGCCCCTGCCTCTCAGCGCCACCCTGACTGTGAAAGTGCAAATGTTTCATATAATCAGTTATGGTTTATTGTTATCGCTCCATCCTGTTTCATTGGATTCTTGTGGTAATTCCACAGGTAATATATGATGTCGACAATCATAGGGCCTCAGTCTTGAAAAGATTACATTTATTTTTTTAAATTTAAATGTAAGATTTATATTAGATTCCCAAGTTTAATGTCCCAGCGTTTACTTTGAACTAATACTGTATGACCACAAAACCCAATCTAACAAGGAGTCACATGGCGGCACAATGACAGAGCTTAGAGGTGGCAGCAGCCTGACGAGACCATAGAGCCTCACAATTGAAAAGATTAAAAGATAATTTTTCAAATCTAAATTGAAGATTTATGGTAGCTAGACCACATGGCGGCAAAATGACACAGCCTGGAGGTGACACCAGCATGAGGAGACCAAAATGTGGCAGAATGATCAAGCCTGGAGGTGACGGCAGCCTGACCAGACCAAAGGGCTTCACAATTTAAAAGATTAAGTATATTTTTTTAAATTTCATGTGGCTATGTTAACATCCTTCGGATACTTGATGAAAAACTGCCACACCGCAGAGTAGCTGATTTTCCCTCCAACAGTTCGCACTGACTGACTGCTACTGCTGCCGACTCCAGGGACCCCTGTTCCATTACCTCAAGGGCAGGTAGGCTGCCCTGGGCATGTTTGGCTCCAGATTTCCCACTGCTGCCACCATGCTGACTCCCAACCATGCTACTACCTTGCTGGCTCAACTGCTGCCTCACAGGCAACCTGCCATCCCCTGTACCTGATGACAAAGCCCCATCTGCACCTGGTTCCCAAGTGTGATAAGCTTCATCATCATTGAGTTGTGTCAGCATTTTACTGATGTCCTCCTCAGGTTCCTCAATAGTGTGTGCTTCAGGAGCCTGAACTCTCCCAACACCACCTCCCACGTCACTCTCTTCATCACTACTTGCCCACCTAGCAGAAGAAGCGGCAGATGTCTCCTCCACTTCTTGGCTGGGCAGTAGCTGCTGACTGTCCTCTAGTAGATCGTCCTGACTTCAGTGGAGCTGAACCCACAGCATAGGATACTTCTATGGGGAGGGAACAGCATAGGACAGAGGAAATGGGAGGACAGGGACTGCTCCCGGACCATGCCAACTGAGGGTTGTGTCTGAGGAACCAACGGACTATTGACTGGAGGTGTCAGATATCACTTGTGATGAAGTGGATGACCGATTTAACCAGTCAATGACAGCAGATGGGTTGCTGGTTGAGACACGACCGCTAGTTGATCCCTGAAGCTCAGGCCTCTCGCTGCGACTCCTGCTGCCACTCACCCCTAGTCTTCTGCGACCTCTGCCTGTGCCTGATGAATTTATGCCTCTGCCACTCCTCTGTGCATGTCTTGGCACTTCTCTGCCTGAGATACTTAGTGTGTATCTGAGGGGAGTACAATACGCTTCACTATGCTTAAAACAGTATTTGTCTAGAACAGCAGCAGGTGTGTACTTTTGGCTGGCCTTTCACAGTAATTAGGCCCTTAAAGGGGTAGTCCAGTGCTGAAAAACATATCCTCTATCCTAGGGATAGGGGATAAGTTTAAGATCGCTGGGGGTGTGACCGATGGGACCCTCCGCAATCTCCTGTACGGGGCCCCGGCTTGCTGGCCAGATAACAGGTGTCGACCACGGCAAAAAGCGGCGGCTGAAACGCCCCTCAATACAACGCTATGGCAGCGCTCCGGCTCTGCCATAGAGTTGTAATGAGGGGGGTATAAGCCGTCGCTTTGTGCGGTGGTCAACACGCCCCCTTCCCGTGGGCTGCCAGGGCCCCATACAGGAGATCGCGGGGGGCACCAGCGGTTGGACCCCCTGTGATCTGAAACTTATCCCCTATCCTTACGATAGGGAATACATTTTTCATTACTGGATATCTCCTTTAAGACTTTAACAGGAACAAAATTGTACAACACTTACATGTACATATGTGGTATGCACTTATTAGCGGAGTTCAATGCACTCCGGTATGATTTAAACAGTGTTTGTCTAAAACATCAGCAGGTGTGTACTTTTGGGCAGGTGTGTACTTTTGGCTGGCCTTTTACAGTAATTAGGCCCTTAAGACTTCAACAGGAACAAAATGGTACAACACTTAGATGTAGGTATGTGGTATGCCCTTATAAAGCGAGTTCAATGCACTCCAGTACACTTTAAACAGTTTGTCTGCAACACCAGGAGGTGTGTACTTTTGGCTGGCCGTTCACAGTTTCTCACTCCCTTCCATTTAAGTGCATCTAAGCTGGACTTGGGCTTGAGGTAAAGCACTGCTGTAATACACCCAAAAATGTGCTCTATCTCCCTCTCTCTCTTTTCTATATCAGTGCTTGTAGGCTGGACGTTGGCTTGAGGTGAAATGCAGCTGGCAGCCTGCTGTAATACACCCACCCGCTGCATGTGATTAAGAGTCATCCCGCTGACCCTTGTTCTTGCCTCCCATGATTCCTTGCCCCATGATTCTTGGATGGTTCAGATATGCCTAATTGACACTTCAGGTATAATTATGTATTAAGCCCAACAGTCATAATAGGAACGGACGGAAACTCACTGTAAAAGTCCAAGGCTTCTTTAACCCCTTCCCGCAGAATGTCATATATAAACGCCGGGTTGTGCAGTGCGTTCGCGCATCCCGGCGTTTATAAATGACATGCAGTTAACCCGGCGATGCGCAGCATCGCACGGGTTAACTGGCAGAAGTCCCGCTGTTTCCAGCAGGGGACAACTTCTGCTTCACCCCCAGGACCATCAATTGATGGTCCTGGTCAGCGATCACTGTGATTGGTCCCTGTGGACCAATCACAGTGATCTGGGGTGAAAGTTCAGATCCCCCGCACTGCCCGCCCCTGGAAGTCGGGCAGAATGGGGGACGAAGGCTGCAGGGGCTCGCGGGGACCTGCGGCACACGGGGGGAACACGTGGGGACCGGCGGACTTACCTGGAGCAGCAGCGGGACCGAGGAGCAGATGCAGGACCGGCCACGTGGGCGAGCAGCGACGGGACCAGCAGGTAAGTATGTAGTCCTCAGAGGCAGCAGTGAAGATCTTCACTGCTGCTTCTAGGAGTCTGAAAACTACAACTCCCAGCATGCCTAGACAGCCTTTGGCTGTCTGGGCATGCTGGGAGTTGTAGTTTTGCAACATCTGGAGGGCCCCAGTTTGGAGACCATTGTATAATGGTCTCCAATCTGTGCTCTTCCAGCTGTTGCAAAACTACAACTCCCAGCATGCACTGACTGTCCAGGCATGCTGGGAGTTTTAGTTAAGCAACATCTGGCCCTTCAGATGTTGCCGAACTACATCTCCCAGCATGCCCTTCAGCTGTCTGGGCATGCTGGGAGTTGTAGTTTTGCAACAGCTGGAGACACACTGGTTGGGAAACATTGTTTCTAACTCAGTGTTTCCTAACCTGTGTGCCTCCAGCTGTTGCAAAACTATAACTCCCAGCATGCACTAAAAGACCATGCATGCTGGGAGTTGTAGTTTTGCAACATCTGGAGGGCCCCAGTTTGGAGACCATTGTATAATGGTCTCCAATCTGTGCTCTTCCAGCTGTTGCAAAACTACAACTCCCAGTATGCACTGACTGTCCAGGCATGCTGGGAGATTTAGTTCAGCAACATCTGGCCCTTCAGATGTTGCCGAACTACAACTCCCAGCATGCCCTTCAGCTGTCTGGGCATGCTGGGAGTTGTAGTTTTGCAACAACTGGAGACACACTGGTTGGGAAACATTGTCTGTTTCTAACTCAGTGTTTCCTAACCTGTGTGCCTCCAGCTGTTGCAAAACTATGACTCCCAGCATGCACTAACAGACCATGCATGCTGGGAGTTGTGGTTTTGCAACAGCTGATGCAAGCCCCCCCCCCCCGCCCCGCCACCCCCGTGAATGTACAGGGTACATTCACATGGGCGAGGCTTTTACAGTGGGTTTCTCGCATCTTGAGATGCAGCAAATATTGCGCTGGGAAACTCGCTGTAATCCCCCGCCCATGTGACTGTACCCTAAAAACACTACACTGCACTAACACAAAATAAAATAAAAAGTTAAAAACACTACATATACACATACCTTTACACAGCCCCCCTCCCCCAATAAGAACGTCCGGTACACCACTGTTTCCAAAGTAGAGCCTCCAGCTGTTGAAAAACAACAACTCCCAGTATTGTCGGACAGCCGTTGACTGTCCAGGCATGCTGGGAGTTTTGCAACAGCTGGAGGCACCCTGTTTGGGAATCACTGGCGTAGAATACCCCATGTCCACCCCTATGCAAATCCCTAATTTAGGCCTCAAATGCACATGGCGCTCTCACTTTGGAGCCCTGTCGTATTTCAGGGCAACAGTTTAGGGCGACATATGGGGTATCGCTGTACTCGGGAGAAATTGCGTTACAAGGTTTGGGGGGCTTTTTCTTCTTTAACCCTTCATGAAAAGGAAATGTTGGGGTCTACACCAGAATGTTAGTGTAAAAATGTTTTCTTTTTTACACTAACATGCTGATGTTGCCCTATACTTTACATTTTCACAAGAGGTAAAAGGGAAAAAAGCCCCCCAAAATTTGTAACGCAATTTCTCCCGACTACAGAGATACCCCATATGTGAGCGCAAAGTGCTCTGGGGGCGCACAACAAGGCCCAGAAGGGAGAGCGCACCATGTACATTTGAGGTGATTTGCACAGGGGTGGCTGATTGTTACAGCGATTTTGACAAACGCAAAAAAAACAAAACCCCACATGTGACCCCATTTCGGAAACGACACCCCTCACGGAATGTAATGAGGGGTGCAGTGAGAATTTACCCCCCACAGGTGTCTGACGGATCTTTGGAACAGTGGTCCATGAAAATGAAAACTTGTACAGCCCACTGTTCCAAAGATCTGTCAGACACCAGTGGGGGGCAAATGCTCACTGTACCCCTTGTTACGTTCCTCAAGGGGTCTAGTTTCCAAAATGGTATGCCATGTGTGGTTTTTTTTGCTGTTCTGGCACCTTAGGGGCTTCCTAAATGCGACATGCTCCCCGAGCAAAATTTGCTCTCAAAAAGCCAAATATGACTCCTTCTCTTCTGAGCATTGTAGTTCGCCCATAGTGCACTTCAGGTCAACTTATGGGGTACCTCCATACTCAGAAGAGATGGGGTTACAAATTTTGGGGGGTATTTTCTGCTATTAACCCATGCAAAAAGGTGAAATTAGGGGGGAAACACACATTTTAGTGGAATTTTTTTTATTTTTTTTTACATATGCAAAAGTCATGAAACACCTGTGGGGTAATAAGGCTCACTTTATTCCTTATTACATTCCTCAAGGGGTCTAGTTTCCAAAATGGTATGCCATGTGGGTATTTTTTGCTGTTCTGGCACCATAGGGGCTTCCTAAATGCGACATGCCCCCCGAGCAAAATTTGCTCTCAAAAAGCCAAATATGACTCCTTCTCTTCTGAGCATTGTAGTTCGCCCATAGTGCACTTCAGGTCAACTTATGGGGTACCTCCATACTCAGAAGAGAAGGGGTTACAAATATTGGGGGGTATTTCCTGCTATTAACCCTTGGAAAAATGTGAAATTTGGGGGGAAACACACATTTTAGTGAAAAAAAATTTTTTTTTTTACATATGCAAAAGTCGTGAAACACCTGTGGGGTATTAAGGCTCACTTTATTCCTTGTTACGTACCTCAAGGGGTCTAGTTTCCAAAATGGTATGCCATGTGAGGGTTTTTTGCTGTTCTGGCACCATAAGGGCTTCCTAAATGCAACATGCCCCCAAAAACCATTTCAGAAAAACGTACTCTCCAAAATCCCCTTATCGCTCTTTCCCTTCTGAGCCCTCTACTGCGCCCGCCGAACACTTTACATAGACATATGAGGTATGTGCTTACTCGAGAGCCGTTGGGCTATAAATATAAGTATACATTTTCTCCTTTTACCCCTTGTAAAAATTAAAAAATTGGGTCTACAAGAACATGCGAGTGTAAAAAATGAAGATTGTGAATTTTCTCCTTCACTTTGCTTCTATTCCTGTGAAACACCTAAAGGGTTAAAATGATGACTGAATGTCATTTTGAATACTTTGGGGGGTGCAGTTTTTATAATGGGGTCTTTTGTGGGGTATTTCTAATAAGAAGACCCTTCAAATCCACTTCAAACCTGAACTGGTCCCTGAAAAATAGTGAGTTTGAAAATTTTGTGAAAAATTGGAAAATTGCTGCTGAACTTTGAAGCCCTCTGGTGTCTTCCAAAAGTAAAAACTCGTCACTTTTATGATGCAGACATAAAGTAGACATATTGTATATGTGAATAAAAAATTTTTTTATTTGTAATATACATTTTCCTTACAAGCAGAGAGCTTCAAAGTTAGAAAAATGCTAAATTTTCAAATTTTTCATCAAATTTTAGGATTTTTCACAAGGAAAGGATGCAAGTTACCACAAAAATTTACCACCATGTTAAAGTAGAATATGTCACGAAAAAACAATCTCGGAATCAGAATGATAACTAAAAGCATTCCAGAGTTATTAATGTTTAAAGTGACAGTGGTCAGATGTGCAAAAAACGCTCTGGTCCTTAAGGCCAAAATGGGCTTGGTCCTGAAGGGGTTAATAACAAGGACAGGTGCAAATACAGACATGTGTGTTACAATAAGAACCTAAGGGAATTAGCGGAAGCTGTATAGCGGGCATTGGGAGTAGTTAGAATTTAGCCAGAGAAGGAGAGGTGTAGTAGTGCCTGCTAGATTTCATCTTGATTGCCATAATTATGTATTAGCCCTGGGTTATTCTATCTTTATTTTTGAGGTACGGATCAGTCTTTTCTTCTCTCTGCTTCCTAAACTCAAGGTATTCAGTGAAGCAGCGTGTGAGGTTCTAGCATTTCACAGCAACATGACCTACAGACACTATGTCACTAAGTATTAATTGTATGTATGAGTTGACACCCAGTCATGTAAATGAAGTCCTTCTACTAGTATGTTGTGATATTGTGTTAAATGGCTTTCATGAGAAATTTGAATCCTTAATAAAGGAAAGGTATCTGTGGAATTATTGGGGCCTACAGCTACAAGTGTGGTAATGTCTTTTAATGAACACAAGTGTTATTGCTTAGCATGAAAAAGGTATGAACTATAGTCTACCATGCATTGTGGATCTACGCAAACATAACATTTTTTGACATTCAATAGATGAAATACTCAGATTCTGCTGCATCTGTTCAACATTTGTAGCTGCACACAATAAAAGAGCCTTGAGACAAGCAATACTGCCATAAGTAATAAAAACAGTCCCTGTGTCTCAAAGCTCTTACAATGAACTGTAACACTGAAATAACTAAACGCAATAAAATCATTTTAGTTTGCAATGTGATATTTCTCTTTATTTAGATTGAGATTAAATAGCAAGATGAAGTTATGGGTCAAACTCAATGATAATAAAGCATATAGCATCACTGTTAGTATTGCTGCATGGTAACTAACCGCCTTTTCCTATTTATTATATATTGTGCATGTAACCAGCACAACAGCATCTAAGACTGCATTCACACATCCGTCTAGACCCGTCCCGTTCTTCTGCTGTAAAAAAAAAAAGGACAATAACGGATGCAAACGGATGACGTTAAAGGCTCATCCGTTTTCCATAGACGTCAATGATAAATTTACTGTATCCATTTTTTCTTCAGTTTTTTTTGACAGAAGAAAAAATGCTGCATGCACCGTTTTTTCTGCCGTCAAAGAAATGGAAATGAGTGCAGACGGGTGCAAATGGATGTAAACGGATTGTAAAAAAATCCCATTGGCATAAATGGGATTTTTTCAAACCGTTTTTTATCCGTTTACAGCCTGCAAGATCGGAACCAAAACGAGGATAAAAATAACGGGGACATACAGCCGTGTGAACGCACCCTAATCAATATACCAAGCATTATGAAACATGCTTGTGAAAGCACCTAATGTCTCTGCAGTCAATGGCTGAGTATAGGATACTACAGAATGTTAGAACCTAAAACCTCTTGTATAGCCTTGAGTTTTGGCAAGGCTACCCTATATCTTTTTGAAGATTGCTCTCGTCTTTCACAGGTTACTACAGGTTTCCCCAACATTTTACAAAAATAACAGAAAAGGGAAAGTCAAAAGGGAAAGTCATTAAAAAAGACTGTGCAATGTATCCTAAAATGGAATACTTTATATACAGAGCTATGGAGTATGTTGGTGTTATAAGACTAACTATGATTACATGATTAAGAAACCTGTTTCTTCTTTACATTTGAAACTGTTAAGGGAAGGGTCACACGTGCTGTACTTTGCTGCAATGGGTTGCTGCAATGGGTAACAAAATCCACCTCAGAAAGTACGCAGCAAAATATGACACGTGTGACCCTACCCTTAATAAGTTAAAGGGGGTTATCTAATAAAATTACATCCTATCTACATTCACTATTAACCTCTTAATGACCCATGACATTTATTTTTGATATTAAAGAGTACCCGTCACCAAGTAATACTTTTAATATAGTGTTCTTTATGCAATTTCCAGACACTTTCCCATTCCCTTTATTTTAAAAGTATTCACAGAAATATGTTTAAACTATGATTGAAAAAATGGCCAGTAGGTGCCGCTGTTCTGATCCGTGCCGAAATATACACAGTGAGTTCCGTCTCCTCCTGAGCAAGGCACAGCTTTCGCTCACTGAGAGCCAGCCGAGGCTCAAGGCAGCGCAGGAGCCTGCCTGATAGATGCACAAAGAGGTCTTCTATTCTTCTCAGCATTAATTTTACCGACAGAGAGACAGCAGCGATGAAAGGGCAAAAGTGGTCCCCCAGCAGGCTTCAGTGACGTTGCGTCCGCTGGGAAGCGTCCACTTCCTCCTCCCGGCAGCTCACACTCCTGCACAGCCACAACAACTTGGACAGGTCACGCCGCTTCCTCCTCCACAATGTCAGGCCATTGGTCCTGTGACAGTATGCGACTCCGCCTCCTCATCCTCCACCGTATCCTCAGCCTCCACTGCCCAGACAAGTCTCAGTGGCCCTTCAGCATACTATGTGTGCAGGGCACTGCAGTGTCACACTGTTCTTCACATGGTTTGCCTTTGCAAAAAGAGTCACACAGGGGAGGAACTGCTAAAAGTCATTTGTAAAGAAATCAGAGCATGGCTTACACCACGAAAACTGGAAATAGGAACCATGGTGACTGACAGAAGAAAATCTTGCATGTGCTGTGACTGGGAAGGCTAAGCCATGCACCCTGCATGACACACATGTTCAATCTGGTTGTGAAGCAGTTCCTCAAGTGTTCCCCTCATTTGCAAGACATCCTGACAAAGGGAAGGAAACTTTGCATGCACTTCAGCCACTCATACACCGTAAAGCACACCCTCCTTGAGCTGCAGCCTCAAAACGGTATCCCCAAACATAGTCTGATTTGTAACGTTGCCCCACGTTGGAATTCCACCCTCCATATGTTGGACCGACTATCGAACAGAGAAAAGCCATCACCGATTTCTTGATGATCCAAGCGGATAGAGGTATTCTCCTGTGTAACTTCAATGTCAACCAGTGGCAGGTCATACTTGACACCTGCTGTTTGCTCAGGCCCTTTGAGGAGCCACATTATTAGTAAGTCACCAGGATTACGGGATGAATGATGTCATTCCACTTCTTCATTTCTTACAACACGTGTTGGAACACGTGTGTTCATCTCACAGCCACATGGGCCCTGTTGGGGCTCAACTGGAGGAGGAGGGGGAGGAGCACAGTGGAGCACAGTTTAGGTTTCGCCTAATGGGTGGTTTTTCTAGTAATCTGACAGGAGAGGAGGAGCAGGAACAGCCAGAGGAGCTAGATGGTTATGAGGAAGGCGAGATAGAGGACCCAGACACACCGTGGCAGTATGCAGTGGAGATGGAGGCAGGGAGTCCCTATGAGTCACTTGCACAGATGCCACGATGCATGCTCACTTGCTTGCATAGTGACAGCCGAATTGTCACCATTCGGCAGCGGGATGACTTCTGGATCTCCACAAAATTGGGGCAGTTTTTACACCCACTGAGAGGGAGGACAAAGTGACCTACTACAGAGGCATCCTATGTAGTCAGTTGGTCGATGCCTATCATCATCCATCCTCTCGCAGGTCTGAATTGGGGGGCCCCCTGCACTCACCTTCAACTGCCAAGGCTGCTGGGGAGGGGTGCGGTGGCTGGAGTAGTACCAGCTCCATCAGCTGCAGCTTGAGTCTACAGTCGCTGATGAGTAGCTTTCTTCACCTGCATAGTGAGGCAACTCATCAGCAGCAGGTACACCTGGAGCAGGACCTGAACAAGCAGGTGGTGGCCTACCATGAAATGCCCATGCCAACACACCTTGAAGATCCGCTGGACTTCTGGGCAGCCAAACTTGATTTATGGCCGCAACTAGCAGAGTTTACCCTGGAAAAGCTGTCCTGCCCGGCCAGTAGTGTGCCATCAGAGCAGGTGTTTAGTGCGGCGGGGGCCATAGTCACCCCAAGGAGAACTTGTCTGTCCACAAAAAATGTGGAGGGACTGACCTTTGTGAAGATAAATCAGGCATGGATCAGCAATGATTTCCAACCACCAATGCCTGATACATGAGAGTAGATTGACCCTGGTGTCACACCAACACTTCACAAATGTTAATAGTGGCTTCAATTTGTTCATTCTTTGTTGTGGTTCTTCAGTTGCAGAATTTATGTTGTATCATGTTTTCCTGTTTCTCCGATGAGCTAAGATCACTGGAACACACAATACTCATATTATTATCTAATGAAGGATCCTTTTCTTCAGAGAACGTATGTATAATTTCTAATTTTGAATGTCAGGTGGTATTCTGACATTTTCTGTTTATAAAGGAATTTTGGAATCTGGGACACAGGTAAAAATAAGTATTTTTAAGCATTCTGTAGCACATTTTTCTGCCCTCATAAGTGCATACCACATGCCTACATCTAAGTGTACTGTTTTGTACCTGTTAATCTGTCAAGGGTCTATATACTGTGAAAGGACAGCCAATAGTACACACCTGCTGCTGTTCTAGACAAATACTGTTTTAAGCGTAGTGAAGCGTATTGTACTAACCTTATATACGCAATAAGTATGTCAGGCAGAGTAGTGAAATTTCAATTTAAAAATCTTTAATTTAAAAATCTTAAATTTCAAAGGTCTCCTCATGCTTCTGCCAACTCTAGGCTGTGCCATTTAGACTCTATATGGTCTCCTTATGCTTAAGCCAACTCCAGGCTGTGTCATTCAGCCAATATATGGTTTACTGATGCTGCTGGGCCTGGGTCTGGGCCTAAAATTTTTTTATGGTAGCTCTAGCACTAAATCTTCAATTTAAATGTCAAAATCATCTTTTAGTCTTAGTGATTGTGAAGCCCTAGTGTCTATTCATGCTGCTGCCAACTCCAGGCTGTGCCATTCAGATACTATATGGTCTCCTCATGCTTCAGCCAACTCCAGACTTTGTCATTCAGCCAATATATGGTTTACTGATGCTGCTGGGCCTGGGTCTGGGCCTAAAAATTTTTATGGTAGCACTAGCTACCTTAAATCTTCAATTTACATTTCAAAATTCATCTTTTAATCTTATGAATTGTGAAGCCCTAGTGTATACTCATGCTGCTGCCAACTCCAGGCTGTGCCATTAAGACACTATATGGTTTACTGATGCTGCTGGGCCTGGATCTGGGCCTAAAAATGTTAATGGTAGCACTAGCTACCTAAATCTTCAATTCAAATTTTAAAATTCATCTTTTCATCTTAGGAATTGTGAAGCCCTAATGTCCACTCATGCTGCTGCAAACTTCAGGCTGTGTCATTCAGTTACTTTATTGTCTCCTCATGCTGCCAACACCTCCACGCTGTGTCATTCAGCCACTGTATGGTCTCCTTATGCTGCCAACACCTCCAAGCTGTGTCATTCAGCCACTATATGGTCTCCCCATACTGATGCCACCTCCAGGCTCTGTCATTGTGCCGCTCTGCGGCAGTGATTCTAAAAGCGATGCCTGTAATGTGAATAACAGTATTATTTCACTACCCCAGCACATTCCATATGCGTGTTAGAACAAAACAAAGTGTTCTACACCCCTATTGAGGCTGTCTGTAGTTCAGAAATAGCTGGTTTTTATATAAATTAGCCGCAAATAAATTCGGATCAAACCAAATTTTTTAGAAAAATTCGGCAAATTGGCCGAATCAAATTCTTCTAAAGTTCGCTCATCTCTAACCTTTATGCCACACTCGAGAAATGTCTCTTTGAAAAGACGAGTCTGCCGTTTCTGGGTTACATTGTCTCTAGCCAAAGCCTCCAGATGGTTCCAATCAAGTTGTCTTCGGTACTCAATTGGCCACAACCTACCCTTCCATACAATGTTTTCTTGGATTCGCCAATTATTATAGACAATTCATTCCACATTTCTCCTCCTTGATTGCTCCGATTGTGGCTCTCACCAAGAAAAACAATAATCTCAAGTCTTGTTCCACAGCAGCAGAAGAGTCATTTACCCAATTGAAGTCTGCCTTTGCTTCTGCACCTGTTCTGTCTAGACCCAACCCAGAAAAGCCATTCTATCTAGAAGTAAATTCCTCATCAGTAGGAGCCTGCACCATCTTAACTCAAAAGTCCTCCAGGGGTAAAATGGTGACTTGTGGTTTCTTTTCTAAGACGTTCTCGCCTGCTGAGATGAACTATTCTATGGAGCCCGGGAACTCTTGGCCATTAACCCCTAAAGGACTGAGCCCTTTTTCACCTTAAGGACTCAGCATTTTTTGCAATTCTGACCACTGTCACTTTATGCATTAATAACTCTGTGATGCTTTTACTGATTATTCAGATTCCGAGATTGTTTTTTCGTGACATATTCTACCTTATGATAGTGGTAAATTTTCATCGTTACTTGCATCCTTTCTTGGTGAAAAATCCCAAAATTTCATGAACATTTAAAAAATTTAGCATTTTTCTAACTTTGAAACTCTCTGCTTGTAAGGAAAATGGATATTGCAAATTAATTATATATTGATTCACATATATAATATGTCTACTTTATATCTGCATCATGAAGTTGACATGTTTTTACTTTTGGAAGACATCAGAGTTCAGCAGCAATTTTCCACAACATTTTCAAAATCTGAATTTTTCAGGGACCAGTTCAGTTTTGAAGTGAATTTGAGGGGTCTTCTTATTAGATATACCCCTTAAATGACCCCATTATAAAAACTGCACCCCCCAAAGTATTCAAAATGACATTCAGAAAGTGTGTTAACCCTTTAGGTGTTTCACAGTAATAGCAGCAAGGTAAAGGAGAAAATTCTTGTAGACCCAGTTTTTGAAATTTTACAAGGGGTAAAAGGAGAAAGAAAAAACAAAATTTGTAACCCAATTTCTCTTGAGTAAGGAAATACCTCATATGTGTATGTTAAGTGTTCGTTGGGTGCAGTAGAGGGCTCAGAAGGGAAGGAACAACAATGCGACTTTGGAGAGTGAGTTTTTCTGAAATGGTTTTTGGGGGGCATGTCACATTTAGGAAGCACCTATGGTGCCAGAACAGCAGAAAACCCCCCACATGGCATACTATTTTGAAAACTACACCCCCCAAGGAATGTAACAAGGGGTCCGCTGAGCCTTAACACCCCATAGGTGTTTGACGACTTTTCGTTAAATTTGGATGTGTAAATTAATTTATTTATTTTTTTCACTAAAATACTGGTTTCCCCCAAATTTTACATTTTTACAAGGGGTTACAGGAGAGAATGCCCCACAAAATTTGTAACCCCATCTCTTCTGAGTATGGAAATACCCCATGTGTGGACGTCAAGTGCTCTGCTGGCGCTCTACAATGCTCAGAAGAGAAGAAGTCACATTTGGCTTTTTGAAAGCAAATTTTGCTGAAATTGTTTTTGGCCCCTATGGTGCCAGAACAAAAAGAAAACACATGGAATACTATTTTGGAAATGACACCCCTTGAGGAATGTAACAAGGCATACAGTGAGCCTTAACACCCCACAGGTGCTTGACAAAGTTGGACGTGAAAATGAAAAATTAGATTTTTTTTAACTAAAATGCTGGTGTTACCCCAATTTTTTTTATTTTCACAAGGGGTAATTGGAGAAAAAGCCTCCAAATTTTTTAACCCCATTTCTTCAGAGTATGGAAATACCCCATATGTGGATGTAAAGTGCTCTGCTGGCGAACTACAATGCTCAGAAGAGGAGGAGCGCCATTGAGCGTTTGGTGAGAGAATTTGGTTGGAATAGAAGTGGGAGGCCATGTGTGTTTACAAAGCCCCCCGTGGTGCCAGAACAGTGGACCCCCCAATTGTGACCCCATTTTGGAAGCTACACCCCTCACAGAATTTAATAAGGGGTGCAGTGAACATTTACACCCCACTGGCGTATGACAGATCTTTGGAACAGTGGGCTGTGCAAATGAAAAATAAAATTTTTCATTTTCACGGACCACTGTTCCAAAAATCTGTCAGACACCTGTGGGGCGTAAATGCTCACTGCACATCTTATTTAATTACGTCAGGGGTGTAGTTTCCAAAATGGGGTCACATGTGGGGGGGTCCACTGTTCTGGCACTATGGGGGTCTTTGTAAACACACATGGCCTTCAATTTCGGACACCTTCTCTTGCCAAAATCCCAATGGCGCTCCTTCTCTTCTGAGCATTGTAGTGCACCCGCAGAGCACTTTACATCCACATATGGGGCATGTTCTTACTCAGAAGAAATGGGGTTACAAATTTTAAACCTTTTTATAAGGGGTAAAAGGAGAAAAAGCCCCCCAAAATTTGTAACACAATTTCTCCCGAGTATGGCGATAGCCTATATGTGGCCCTAAACTGTTTCCTTTAAATACGACAGAGCTCCGAAGTGAGAGAGCGCCATGCGCATTTGAGGACTAAATTGGGGATATGAATCCGCCACAAAAATACCCTACGGCAGTTTTTCCCAAACAGGGTGTCTCTAGCTGTTGCAAAACTCCCAGCATGGCTTGACAGTAAATACTGTGAGTTGTTGTTTTTCAGCTGGAGGCTCTGTTTTGGAAACAGTGCCGTACAATAATTTTTTTTTTATTGATGGGTGGGGTGGGGGGGGGGACTGTGTAGGGGTATGTTGTGCTCTACTTTTTATTTTGCGTAGTGTAGTGTTTTTAGGATACATTCACACGGGCGCAGGTTTACAGTGAGTTTCTTTGCTGGGAATTTTCTGCCGCATTTCAAACTTGCAGCAGAACTCTCTGTAAACCTGCCGGTGTGTACATTCACATGGGGAGTGAGGCACACCTCCAGCTGTTGCAAAACTACAACTCCAAGCATGCACTGATAGACCATACATGCTCATAGTTGTATTTTTGCAACAGCTGGAGGTACATTGGTTGCGAAACACAGAGTTTGTTACTTAACTCAGTGTTTCGTAACCAGTGTGCCTCCAGCTGTTGCAAAACTAGAACTCCCAGCATGTACAGTCTCTCAGTGCATGCTGGGAGTTGTATTTTTGCAACAGCTGGAGGCACACTGGTTGCAAGACACTGAGTTAGGTAACAAACTCTGTTTCACAACCAATGTGTCTCCAGCTGTTGCAAAACTGCAAATATCAGCATGCATTGACAGCCGAAGGGCATGCTGGGAGTTGTAGTTTTGCAACAGCTGGAGGCACACTTCTACAACTCCCAGCATACCCTTTGGTAGTTTGTGCATGCTGAAAGTTGTAGTTATGAACAACTGGATGAACACTTTTTCATAGAAAAAAAGTGCCTCCAGCTGTTGCCTAACAACAACCCACAGCATGCACAGACCAGCAAAGGGCATGCTGGGAGTTGTAGTTGGAACTCCAGCTGTTGCAAAACTACAACTCCTAGCATGCCCTTTGGCTATGCATGCCGAGAGTTGTTGCTAAGCAACATCAGGAAGGGAAGAGGCCTTACCTCCTGCTGTATCCTGCCCCGGGACGCCGCCGCTGCTGCAGCTGATCCTGCTGCTCCTGTCGTCGCCAACGATCCTGAGGGGACCCCCGCCGGACCAGGGCAAGGTAGGAGACCCCCGCCTGCGCCGATCTCTGTTCCGACCGATCAATCACGTGGTCGCAAGGCGGCACCCGTGCCACCTCACTCCTGCTGAGTAAGGGTGAATGGGGCTGTCTCGGACAGCCCCATTCAACCTTTTTTTCCGGGTCACCAGAGACCAGATTGACCCGGTATAACCGCAAATCGCACGTCTGAATTGACGAGCGATTTGCAGCGATTGCCGATATGGGGGGACCTCAGGACCTCCCTGGGCGATATGCCGGGATGCCTGCTGAACGACATCAGCAGGCATCCCGGTCCGGACCCTGCCCGGCGAGCGGCAGGAACCGGAAGAACACAGGGCGTATCCATACGCGCTGATTCCTTAAGGACTCGGAAACAGGGGCGTATGCATACGCCCTGCGTCCTTAAGGGGTTAAGCTTACCATAAAAGAGTGGCGTCACTTATTGGAAGGATTTACTCATCCTGTCAGTAACTACACGGACCATAAAAATCTTTTATATCTTCAGTCTACAAAGCATCTCAACCCCCGGCAGGCCAGATGGTCTCTTTTCTTTTTCCGGTTTAACTTCTGTATTCATGTTCGTCCTTCAGACAAGAATGTCAGAGCGGATTTTCTCTCTAGAGCTTCTGATGTAAAAGGTTTGGACTCTACTCCTCTGAATATAGTTTCTCCTGAACGAATGATTACAGTGGCGTGTGTTAATCTTCAGCCAATTCTTCCAAGGAAGTCTTTTGTGCCTCCTCATCAGAGACGCAAAGTGTTGTTTTGGGGCCATTCTTCTTTACTAGTTGGACATGCTGGAGTACGGAAGTCCATTCAATTGATCACCCGACAGCTGCGACAATACCACATTTTCCAGCCAGGTGTACATGCCTAATATTTCTGGCCTCTGCTGCTGCACTTTTTCTGGTGCTGCAATTTTTCTGGCCGCTACTACATATGCGGCTGCGACAATACCCAATTTTTCATCCATCTGTACATGCTTAATAAGTGGTTTCTGCTGCTGCACTTGTTATGGTGCTGCAATTTTTCTGTCCGCTGCTACAGCTGTGGCTGCGACAATACACAATTTTTCATCCATGTGTACATGCCTAATTTTTGCTTAATAAGTGCACCATAACAAGTGCAGCAGCAGAGGCCAGAAAAATTAGGCATGTACACATGGATGAAAAATTGGGTATTGTCGCAGCCGCAGCTGTAGCAGCAGCCAGAAAAATTGCAGCACCATAACAAGTGCAGCAGCAGAGGCCAGAAAAATTAGGCATGTATACATGGATGAAAATTTGGTATCGTCGCAACAGAAAAAAATTTCTGTTTGTTTCGCCATGCAGAAAGTGCCCTAAAACATTGCGGCTTGAACCCTAGTTGGTGGTGGATAAGTCAGGCAACTCATCTGGCATTCAGAGTTCAAATACAGCAGTGTGTGGACTATTTTTAGCCCAAGGCAGCTCATCTGATCAGGCCTTGTTCAGTCAAATGTATCGCCCAGTGTCAGTCCCTTCGGGATCCATCCCTCATTCATCTTAATAAAGGTGAGGTAATCCAGACTTTTTTGATCAAGGCGACTCCTCTTCTCAGTGACAATACCTCCTGCTGCACTGAAGGTCATTTCTGACAGGACACTTGAAGCGGGACAGGCCAGAAGTTTGAGCGCAAATTGGGATAGCTCAGGCCACAGGTCAAGCCGGCACACCCAGTAATCAAGGGGTTCATCGCTCCTCAGAGTGTCGATATCTGCGGTTAAGGCCAGGTAGTCTGCTACCTGTCGGTCAAGTTGTTCTCTGATGGTGGACCCCGAAGGGCTGTGGCGATGCGCAGGACTTAAAAAGCTCTGCATGTCCTCCATCAACAGCATGTCTGTAAAGCATCCTGTCCTTGCTGGCGTGTTCGTGGGAGGAGGAGGAGGATTACTTTCACCTCTTCCCCTGTTAGATCCCTTTTGTGCGGTGACATGACCCTTATTCGCTGTCTACAGCTTACTTAATTTATTTTGGACCTGCTGAATCCTTTCTGCCTTGCTGTAATGCGGTAACATGTCAGGCACTTTATGTTTATACCGGGGGTCTAGTAGCATGGACACCCAGTACAGTTCGTTCTCCTTCATCCTTTTTATACGAGGGTCCCTCAACAGGCACGATGGCATGAAAGACCCCATTTGCACAAGGACGGATGCCGAGCTACTCATGTCCCCTTCCTCGTCCTCACTGATGTCAGGGAAGGTATAATCTTCTTCCCCCCTGCCACGTACAATACCACGGAAACCAGATAGGTGACAAGGAGCACCCTGGGATGCCTGCTGTGGTTGGTCTTCCTCCTCCTCTTCAAAGTCACATTCCCCCTCTGACTCCTCTTCCTCACAATCCTCTTCGAGCGTTGCCGTAGGTTCAGCAAGCGATGCTGATAAGGCTGTTTCTGGTGGTGATGGTGTCCACAACTCTTCCTCTTCACGCTCATCTACTGCCTGATCCAGCACTCTTCGCAGGGCACGCTCCAGGAAGAAAACAAATGGTATGATGTCGCTGATGGTGCCTTCGGTGCGACTGACCAGGTTTGTCACCTCCTCAAAAGGACGCATGAGCCTACAGGCATGCGCATGAGCCTCCAGTAACGTGGCAAAAAAATTCCCAGTTTCGCAGATGATGTCCTAGCACCCCGGTCATACAAATATTTGTTGACGGCTTTTTATTGTTGGAGCAGGCGGTCGAACATTAGGAGTGTTGAATTCCAACGTGTCGGACTGTCGCAAATCAAGCGCCTCACTGGCATGTTGTTTCGCCGCTGGATATCTGACAAGTGCGCCATGGCCGTGTAGGAACGCCTGAAATGGCCACACACCTTCCTGGACAACTTCAGGACATCCTGTAAGCCTGGGTACTTGAGCACACAGCGTTGTACAATCAGAATACACACATGTGCCAGGCACGGCACATGTGTCAACTTGCCCAACCTCAATGCCGCCAACAAATTTGATGTGGAGCCAGACGCAGCAGTGGAAGAGGACTCGACTGAGGATGATATGGAAGAGGATGGAGTAGGAGGAGTAGAGGAGGTGGCAGCAGGCCTGCCTGCAAGTCGTGGAGGTGTCACCAACTCCTCTGCAGAGCCACGCATTCCATGCTTGGCAGCCGTCACCAGGTTTACCCAATGCGCAGTGTAGGTGATATACCTGCCCTGACCATGCTTTGCAGACCAAGTATCAGTGGTCAGATGGACCCTTGCCCCTACACTGTGTGCCAACATGCCGTCATTTCCTTTTGCACAATGGAGTAAAGGTTGGGGATTGACTTTTGTGCAAAAAAAATTCAGCCGGGTACCTTCCACTGCGGTGTCCCAATGGCTACAAAGTTTTTTAAAGGCCTCAGACTCCACCAGCTTGTATGGTAAAAGCTGGCGGGCTAGCAGTTCTGACAAGCCAGCTGTCAGATGCCGGGCTAGGGGGTGACTTTGAGACATTTGCTTCTTGTGCTCAAACATCTCCTTGACAAATACCTGACTGTGGGCAGATGAGCAGGAACTGCTCAAGGCGAGAGACGGAGAGGTGGATGGTTGAGAGGGGGCAAGGAGGGCAGCAGTGGTTGACCTGGCTGAAAATGCTGGACCAGGAGGAGGATGGCGGCTTTTACTTTGTGTGCTGCTTGTACTGACGTGTTGATCCCATAGGCGTTTGTGATGTTACATCATGTGCCTTCGCAAAGCAGTTGTACCTAGGTGGATGTTGGACTTCCCACGACTCAGTTTCTTCTGGCACAGCTTGCAAATTGCCTCGCTGTTGTCAGAGGCAGACACACCAAAAAAAATGCCACACTGCTGAGCTCTACGATGACGGCAATCTGGTGGTGGCAACAGCATGCGTTGATTGGTGTCCCGTCTAGCTAACCCTGGGTGCCGATGCATGCTGTCTGACTGTGCCACTAGCTCCTTGCGATGACCTCCCCCTGCTTCCAACTCGTCTCCTCCTCCTCTCTGTCTCCCCATCTGAACTTTCCCCCTCTTCTTCTCTTCTAGCGGGCACCCACGTGGCATCCACGGACACATCGTCATCATCAACACCTTCACCGCTATCTGACACCTCAAGAAAGGAAGCAGCAGCGGGTACAACATCATCATCACACCGTACGTCCATGTATGTAATGCTGCCTGACTGAGACATATCCCTGTTAACTACATCCTCTGGCAATAATGGTTGCGCATCACTCATGTCTTCAAACTGATGTGTAAATAACTCCTCTGACGGATCAAGTAAAGCTGCTGTGGTGCCAGTGTTGGTGGTGGCGGCAGGCGGGCAAGTGGTAGCATGAGAGGTGCCCGAAGCAAGCTAGAGGAGGAGAAGGATGGTGCGTCGAGGTTCCGAGCGAAAGCTGTAGTAGATTGGGTGTTTTGTGATAGCCAGTCAACTAAGTCCTCAGAACTTTGGGGGTACAGGGTATGTGGCCTCTGAACACTGGCCATTCTAGGGCCAAAGGTAATACCAGCACCATGATGGCCCCTGCGGGGTGGCCTTCCTCTGCCTGTCATTTTTTTGGTTAAATTTGCACAAGTGTCACACCAAATGTGATTTGCACTAGGGTGACACAATTTGCCCTGCAGGCAAAAAAAAACTGGGACATGAACTGACAGTGACTGGTTTTATTTAAAAGCCAAAAAAAGTATTTTTTTTTAATTTGCACAACTGTCACACCAAATGTGATTTGCACTAGTGTGACAATGAGCAAAAAAGCCAGTGGAGTTCCCCTTTTAAGCAGTGGTCCGCAACCAGGGTACCTCCAGCTGTTGCAAAACACACGGACTGATATATTTCAGCCCTTTAAATACTGTAGTAGTTAGTTGCTTTAAAGAAAAAAAGCTTGCCAGCGGAGTTCCCCTTTTAAGCAGTGGTCCCCAACCAGGGTGCCTCCAGCTGTTGCAGAACACACGGACTGATATCTTTCAGCCCTTTGAATACTATAGTAGTTAGTTGCTTGAAGGAACTTAAGTTTTATACTGGAGTACCCCTTTTAACCAGCGGTTCCTTCCCAACCAGGGTGCCTCCAGCTGTTGCAAGACACATAGACTGATATTTGAGCCCTAAAAAGGGCTTTTTTGGGTGCTATCCTTAAAGCAGATGTTACACAAGTGCTTTAGGAGTAAACTGGACCCTGAATACACCACCTAGCAGCAACCTAGTTATCGCTTTCCCTATACAGCAGGAGCAGCTTCTCTGACCCTCCACTTCCTAAGCCTGCAGCATGCCAAATGAGGGTAAAATGGCGTCCGTGCAAGAGGTAGGAGGGTCTGGAAGGGAGAGACTGCTGCTAATTGGCTGTAATGTGTCTGCTGACTTTGACTCACAGGGTCAAAGTTTACCGCAATGTTAAAGTATAGGGGGCGGATCGAACTTCACATATGTTCGCCCGGCGAGGCAAACGCGAACATGCTAAATTCGCCGGGAACTATTCGCCGGCGAACAATTTGCTACATCTCTACCCGACATTACTGATGGCCGAATCTGGACGTGATGTCACTGATTTTGTACATTCCTGTACGACCTTTGGCCGTGACAAGACTCCTCGGCTCAAGCCTGAGGGAATTTTACTTCCTTTTCCTATCCTGGAGTGCCCTTGGTCAAACATTGCTAAGGACTTTGTTACCGATTTGCCTCCCTCCTGCAACAACACAGTTATTTGGGTTATGTTTGATTGTTTTTCCTAGATGACTCATTTTGTGCCCCTCCCTGGACTTCCTTCTGCTCCACAACTTTCGGAACAATTCCTTCGGCATATCTTTCGTTTGCATGGCTTACCATCTTACATTGTCTCTGATCGTGGCATTCAATTTGTTTCCAAATTCTTGCGGGCTCTCTGCTCCTGTCTCAAGATCAAGCTTGACTTCTCTTCTGCATACCACCCCCAGTCAAATGGACAGGTAGAGAGGGTGAATCAGATTCTCGGAGATTATCTTCGTCATTTTGTTTCTGCTCAGCAAGACGATTGGGCCAATCTGCTTCCTTGGGCTAAGTTTTCATATAACCACCGGGACTCTGAAGCTGTTAAAACTTCCCTGTTCTTCATCATCTATGGCCGTCACCCTCGTTCTCCTTTTCATCTACCTGTTCTTTCTGAAGTATCTGCTTGTGCATATTCTATTACGGGACTATTCTTCTATTTGGCAAAAAACTTGGTGCTCTTTAATTCTTGCATCCTACCGCATGAAGTAACAGGCTGACAAGAAGAGAAGACCTCCTCCGATCTTCTCACCTCGAGACAAAGTCTGGTTGTCCGCCAAGCATATTCTTTTTAAGATTCCTAGCTACAAATTGGGTCCCTGCTTCCTGGGCCCTTTCAAAGTCATGAAACGCATTAATCCTGTGTCTTACAAACTCCATCTGCCTCCTTCTCTTCGCATTCAGAACTCATTTCATGTCCCTCTCCTCAAACCCGTTATTCTTAATCGTTTTTCTCATGCGGATGTCTCTTCCACTTCTGTCTCTGGTTCCTCTAACATCTTTGAAGTTAAGAAGATTTTGTGCACCAAGATTGTCAGAGGAAAACACTTCTTCTTTGTGGATTGGAAGGGGTTCGGGCTTGAAAAAAGATCTTGGGAACCTGAAGAGAACATACTGGACCAAGGCCTGATTCATCGGTTCCTGCAGCCCAAAAAGAGGGTGAAGCCTTAGGGGTGGGTACTGTCACAGACAACGCTGCGGTCAGACTTGCTGACCGCAAGCACATCCATGACCCTGCTGCCGGAGCCACTGCGGTTCGCATCCCGCGATGCGAATGCATGCGACCGCTGGGTCTCCCCTTTCCTCCTGCCTCTTCTGTCTCACCCGCTCCCCGTGTCTGCTGACACGCGTGCCCCCGCCTCCTAGGATGTGTGGGCGCCGTCTCTTTAATATTTAAAGGGCCAACGCACCATTGATTGTGCCTAGTACTTTGTGCCTAGCTTGTCTAAGAGAAAGCATTTACCTGTGTCTTGTCTCGCCGTGTATCTGACCCCTTGCTACGTATTCTGACCTTACTCCTGTGCTGCCTACCTTCTAACCTTCTTGCTACATGACCTCACCTTGCTTCATTGCCGCCAGCCATGACCTCCTTCCAGTCCTGACTACGTCTTTGCCTCTACCTTCCTGTGCCACATTATTTCTCGGCTGCCTGAGGGGACGAGTCGTACCAGGGGTAGTGACCTGGGTGCCGCCTGCCGCTGCAAGTCCATCCCACTTTGCGGCAGGCTCTGGTGAAAACTCCGCTCCCTGGTATGGCGCACGCCATCATCCTCAGAGGTCAGTGGATCCACCTTACCACAGTCGTAACAACAGGTACTCTTTAAATCCATCAAAAGTAACACCAAAGCCTTCATGTGGCTCAATATTTGAAAAAATAAAAGATTTAGGGCTGTTGTAGATGATAAGGAGTTACAAACATTGCTGACAAAGGAGGAGGTTAATGATAACAACAATTATACTAATAAAATCTTGCAAAACATTCACTATTCATTATTATTATTATTGTTATTATTATTATTATTAGTATCATTTTGGTTTCAAAATGAGTGATATCTGTCTTTTCGGAAGAGAGCTCAATATTTTTATTTGATTTGGTATCTAGGGACAACCATACAGTTTTCATCAATACCACGTACTGTATATTGCTAGACAGAAGTAAGTCATTTAATTATTGATGTTTAATAAACATTACCCTTGCTATGTCACATTGTGAAACGTAAGTTTTGGTTTAGCATTGCAATACACAAAGACATCAGATGTTACACTTTATTAAAGCAACACCATACGCTTGAACTTTTACAATTCTAAAACTTACTGAAAATATCCCATTCTTATGAAGAACTGATACAACTTGGAAGAAAAAACTTGTATGATAATTCCTTATGTCATCCACAATAGTCTCATATATTTGAGAGATGTCTTTTCTATGCATTAAACAAAAGCATCCATTTTCTCTGTTGACTGTCAGCCTAAGGAGTGATGGCAGTCATATTTCACCCGAATGACACACATTTTAAATAACTGAAAGCATCTCATCCAGAACCATCACAGACTTTGAAGTATTGCACACTAATGTAGATGAATTCAAAGATGCACGTCGCATATCCTCTGCATAACACTCTGCTCTTTCTTCTTATTTATCATGTTGATTCACATTTATTTATGAAGAAAGAAAAACAAAATACTAAATCAAATATTGATCACTCTTCACCCACAAAGAAGATTAAACAATATTGTAAGAGAAAGGTCACAGACGGTTTCAGATTGCAGCCTACACTTGTATATCCATGAATATGAACTGTCTCGTGTTATGTGTTATTTCAATTTAATCAGCTTTTCTGATTTCAATTTATGTTTGACTCCTTATGCCTACAGCAATTCATTTGTTTTTGTCTTTCTTCTGTTGAGGAAGCTGTATAAGGCAGGGTTCACACACAGTATTTTGGTCACTTATTGGTCCTCATTTTAGACAATACTTTTAGCCAAAAGCAAAAAGTATGCCCAGAATACAGAAAAATATACAAATCTTTCCATTGTAGTTCTTATCTCATCTGTAGTTCTTATTTTGTGGAATGTCCATTTGGAAAACACTGGCAGAAATTCCACAAATAGTAGGTGTCGGTGTAATAAAGAAAACCAGTAGTAGGTGTCGGTGTAATAAAGAAAACCAGTAGTAGGTGTCAGTGTAATAAAGAAAAATAGCAGAATGTTACCCTCCAAATAGGGAATTTTCTGCTTTACAGCCTGCTCCCTCTCACTCCATACCCACTACCCTCTCTCACGGGGACAGGGACACAGTCTCCTAGCCTTTCTCCCACCCACACCGCACACCCACCCGCTAGCTATTACAAAACTCCAACCCCAGCATGTTTTCTCTGGGCATGCTGTGGGAGTTGTAGTCTTGCACCATGTATGGGCAGATGGTAGATGTGCGGTATGGGTGGGTGATAGATGTGCAAGCGGTTGGGAGAAAGACTGTGGAACGATCTTCTGGCTGTGCTCCACAGTCTGTATAACCTGTGGGGAGATGTGCGGAGAAACTGTGTCCCCATCCCTGTGAGAGAGGGTAGGGGGGATGGTGATAACGGAGTCCTGCTTTAAAGCAGAAAACTGTGTCCCTGTGCGAAGGGTCACATTCCACTACAGGGACACAGTTCGCTAGGACTGCTTAGAGATGCACCATCTTAATATGGAGTAGTTGGCCATAGTACCCAATCAGATTGCTTATTTCATTACAGTTGCAATCTGATTGGTTCCTTTTCACAAGGTTCCTACTCTGCTGTTCCTTTGCACAAGGTTTGAGAAATCTCCCCCATGTGCTATACACCTAATAAACTCTGATTTATCTTAATCTATGTTTACACTGTCTAAGAATTAACTCTTAATCTGGGCCTATGTCTCAACTGTCAAAGGGGTACTCCGGTGGTCAACGTGTTTTTCCGTCTTTGACTTACCCTATTTGTTTTGTTTCATTTCCATTCTTGTTGTTTAGCCTACTCTATTTCCGTTCTTTGTTGTCTTTTTATCCCCCACTTTGTTTTCCTATCTTTGTTTCTATTTCCTCTTTCTTGCTGTGCTGAAAACTACAAATCCCAGCATGCCACATGCCTTGCTGGTTTGGACCGGCTCCTTTTTTTTTTGTTTTTGTTTGTTTGCTCCGCCCTTTACCCATCCTACTATTTTCCCGGGTTAGCCCCCTTATACACAGCACACTAATATAATCAGCCTTGGTTTGCATATCCTGTCATACACACACACACACACACACACAAAAGGGACTACAACTCCCAGCATGTGTCATTCAGGAGTCTTCAGTCTGTGGTATAACACCAGCATGCTGCCTCTGTAGTCTCCTGGGGGTTGTAGTTTACCACACCTCTGTAGGGCATACACCAGTGTTTCCCAACCAGGGTGCCTCCAGATGTTGCAAAACTACAACTCCCAGCATGCCCTGACAGCCTTTGGGCATGCTAGGAGATGTCGTTTTGCAACAGCTGGAGGCACACTGGTTGGAAAACACTGGTGTAACATGATGTGTATGCTGAATAGGCTAGAACAGTGTTTCCCAACCAGTGTACCTCCAGCTGTTGCAAATCTACAACTCCCAGCATGCCCAAAGTCTGTCAGAGCAAGCTGGGAGTTGTAGTTTTGCAACAGCTGGAGGCACACTGGTTTGTAAATACTAGCATACACACACACACAACAGGGACTACAACTCCCAGCATGTGTCATTCAGGAGTCCCCTCCCCCTTCACATATAGGGGGAGATTTATCAAAACCTGTGCAGAGGAAAACTTGCCCAATTGCCCATAGCAACCAATCAGCTTGCTGCTTTCATTTTTATGAAGGCCTGTGAAAAATGAAAGAAGCAATCTGATTGGTTGCTATGGGCAACTGGGCAAGTTTTCCTCTGCACAAGTTTTGATAAATCTCTCCCATAGAGATCATTACCACTATGAGATTTATTCCCCTGCAGTCCATACATCCCCAGCCCGTGCACCATCTCATCCTCCCCTTCAGATAACACTTATCTTCTCTGTGAGGTCCTTCTCCTGTGCAGACCTGCGTCCTTAGAATACAGAGCAGGGGGGAGGGGATGAGATGAGGGGGCGTGGCTTATTCCTCTCATGCAAAGCTGTGACATCTTGTCCACAACAGACTCAGAACTGTGGACAACAGTAAAAGAAAACCCTCTGAACTACAGAACTTCCTGCCCAACAAACAAGTAAGAAAAACACATACATGCTGCCAAAACATATAACACATGTATATTGCAAAAAAACTAAACTTACAAAGAAGGTGCCATATAATCAAAAAAATTAACCACCAGAGTACCCCTTTAAGGATTTTTGTGTTTCACAATTTGCCTTATGAAGAATATAATGTTGTTTAGTTGTTCTTTGCTACTATGCTCCTTTTTGTTAGTTGTTGCTATGTATATTGTCAATCTTCTATGCAGTAAAAGTAAGAGGGTAACTCAAGATTACAGCAGCATTAACTATAGCAATACCAAATAATGTATGTGTATGTTTGTATATTCTTAACCCCTTAAGGACGCAGGACGTACTCAAACGGCCCCTTTTCCGAGTCCTTAAGGACTCAGGACGTTTGAGTACGTCCTGTCAAATCCTGGCCCCCCGCCACTAGCTGGAGGGGAGCCGGTGCCCGATGCCTGCTGAAATCGTTCAGCAGGCATCGGGGCATATCGCCCAGGGGGGTCATTATGCCCCCCCATGTCGGCGATGGAGATCGCTGGACAATTCAGTCCAGCGATCTGCGGCAGATTCCGGGTCAATTGGGTCTCCAGTGACCCGGTGACCCGGAATTACAGGCTGTTCGGGGTCGTCTCTGACGGCCCCGAACAGCCACAGCCAGCAGGGTTGAGGTGGCACTGGTGCCACCTCACGATCACCCTGATTCGTCGGCCGATTTCCCGGCCGACCAATCAGGGCGCCTGCTGCGGGTGTCACTCCCGCAACCCGCTCCGCCCCTCTTCCGGAGGACGTGAGCGGGTGCGGGACGTGCACCCTGGGTGCTGGGGACCCCGATCCCCGGCATCAATGTTGGGAACGGGGCCCCAAGAGCAGCGGCGGCGACAACGACAAGGGACTGACCCGATGCGGCGTGGATCGTTGGAGGTGAGTGACAGTCTCCTGCTGTTGTTTAGCAACAGCTCCCAGCATGCAAAAAGGGCATGCTGGGAGCTGCAGTTATGCAACAGCAGGAGGCAGACCACCACAACTCCCAGCATGCACTTATAGTTTTGCAACAGCTGGAGGCACATTTTTTCTATGGAAAAGTGTACCTTCAGCTGTTGTGTAACTACAACTCCCAACTTGCACAAACAGCTAAAGTGCATGCTGAGAGTTGTAGTAGTGCATCTGCTGGTTGCAGAACTACAACTCCCAGAATGCCCGTTGGCTGTTGGTGACTGCTGGGAGTTGTAGTTTTGCAACAGCTGAATGCACACTGAGTTATGTTGCAACAGCAACTCACATGGGCGGAGGATTACAGTAAGTATCAGGCTGCAAGTTTGAGCTGCGGCAAATTTTCTGCCGCAGCTCAAACTGCCAGCGAGAAACTACTGTGAACCCCCGCCCGTGCGACTGTACCCTAAAAACACTACACTACACTAACACACAATAAAATAAAAAGTAAAAAACACTACATATACACATACCCCTACACAGCCCCCCTCCCCTCCCCAATAAAAATGAAAAACGTCTGGTACACCACTGTTTCCAAAACGGAGCCTCCAGCTGTTGCAAAACAACTACTCCCAGTATTGCCAGATAGCCACTGACTGTCTAGACATGCTGGGAGTTTTACAACAGCGGGAGGCACCCTGTTTGGGAATCACTGGCGTAGAATACCCCTATGTCCACCCCTATGCAAGTCCCTAATTTAGGCCTCAAATGCGCATGGCGATCTCACTTTGGAGCCCTGTAGTATTTCAAGGCAACAGTTTAGGGCAACATATGTAGTATCGCCGTACTCGGGAGAAATTGTGTTACAAATTTTGGGGGGTATTTTCTGCTTTTATCCTTTTTAAAAATGTAAAATTTTTGGTAAAAGAGGCATTCTAGGTAAAAAAAAAATATTTTTTTTACATATGCAAAAGTCGTGAAACACCTGTGGGGTATTAAGGTTAACTTAACCCCTTGTTACGTTTCCGGGGGGTCTAGTTTCCAAAATAGTATGCCATGTGTTTATTTTATTTTTTTTGCTGTTCTGGCACCATAGGGGCTTCCTAAATGCGGCATGCCCCCAGAGCAAAATTTGCTTTCAAAAAGCCAAATGTGACTCCTTCTCTTCTGAGACCTGTAGTGCGCCAGCAGAGCACTTTTCACCCCCATATGGGGTGTTTTCTGAATCGGGAGAAATTGGGCTTCAAATTTTGGGGGGTATTTTCTGCTTTAACCCTTTGTAAAAATGTAAATTTTTTGGGAAACCAAGCATTTGAGGTAAATTTTTTTTTCTTTTACATATGCAAAAGTTGTGAAACCCCTGTGGGGGGTATTAAGGTTCACTATACCCCTTGTTACGTTCCCCAAGGGGTCTAATTTCCAAAATGGTATGCCATGTGTTTTTTTTTGCTGTTCCAGCACCATAGGGGCTTCCTAAATGCGGCATGCCCCCAGAGCAAAATTTGCTTTCAAAAAGCCAAATGTGACTCCTTCTCTACTGAGACCTGTAGTGCGCCAGCAGAGCACTTTTCACCCCTATATGGGGTGTTTTCTGAATCGGGAGAAATTGGGCTTCAAATTTTGGGGGGTATTTTCTGCTTTAACCCTTTGTAAAAATGTCAATTTTTTGAGAAACCAAGCATTTTAGGTAATTTTTTTTTTTTTTTACATATGCAAAAGTTGTGAAACCCCTGTGGGGTATTAAGGTTCACTTTACCCCTTGTTACGTTCCCGAAGGGGTCTAGTTTCCAAAATGGTATGCCATGTGGTTTTTTTTTTGCTATCCTGGCACCTAAGGGGCTTCCAAAATGCGACATGCCCCCAGAGCAAAATTTCCTTCAAAAAAGCCAAATGTGACTCCTTCTCTTCTGAGACCTGTAGTGCGCCAGCAGAGCACTTTTCACCCCCATATGGGGTGTTTTCTGAATCAGGAGAAATTGGGCTTCAAATTTTAGGGGGTATTTTCTGCTTTAACCCTTTGTAAAAATGTAAGTTTTTTAGGAAACCAAGCATTTTAGGTACATTTTTTTTTTTTACATATGCAAAAGTTGTGAAACCCCTGTGGGATATTAAGGTTCACTTTACCCCTTGTTACGTTCCCCAAGGGGTCTAGTTTCCAAAATGGTATGCCATGTGGGGTTTTTTTTTTTGCTATCCTGGCACCATAGGGGCTTCCTAAATGCGACATGCCCCCAGAGCAAAATTTCCTTCAAAAAAGCCAAATGTGACTCCTTCTCTTCTGAGACCTGTAGTGCGCCAGCAGAGCACTTTTCACCCCCATATGGGGTGTTTTCTGAATTGGGAGAAATTGGGCTTCAAATTGTGGGGGGTATTTTCTGCTATTACCCTTTTTAAAAATGTAAAACTTTTGGGAAACCAAGCATTTTAGGGAAAAACTGTTTTTGTTTTTTTACATATGCAAAAGTCGTGAATCACCTGTGGGGTATTAAGGTTTACTTTACCCCTTGTTATGTTCCCCGAGGGGTCTAGTTTCCAAAATGGTATGCCATGTGTTTTCTTTTACTGTTCTGGCACCATAGGGGCTACCTAAAGGTGACATGCCCCCCAAAAACCATTTGTCGCTCCTTCCCTTCTGAGCCCTCTACTGCGCCCGCCGAACAATTAACATAGACATATGAAGTATGTCCTTACTCGAGAAAAATTGGGTTTCAAATACAAGTAAAAATTTTCTCCTTTTTACCCCTTGCAAAAATTCAAAAATTGGGTCTACAAAAACATGCGAGTGTAAAAAATGAAGAGTGTGAATTTTCTCCTTCACTTTGCTGCTATTCCTGTGAAACACCTAAAGGGTTAAAATGCTGACTGAATGTCATTTTGAATACTTTGGGGGGTGCAGTTTTTATAATGGGGTCTTTTATGGGGTATTTCTAATATGAAGACCCTTCAAATCCACTTCAAACCTGAACTGGTCCCTGAAAAAAAGCGAGTTTCAAAATTTTGTGAAAAATTGGAAAATTGCTGCTGAACTTTGAAGCCCTCTGATGTCTTCCAAAAGTAAAAACACGTCAATTTTATGATGCAACCATAAATTAGACATATTGTATATGTGAATAAAAAAAAATTAGTTGGAATATCCATTTTCCTTACAAGCAGAGAGCTTCAAAGTTAGAAAAATGCAAAATTTTCAAATTTTTCATCAAATTTTTGGATTTTTCACCAAGAAAGGATGCAAGTTACCACAAAATTTTACCACTATGTTAAAGTAGAATATGTCACGAAAAAACATTCTCGGAATCAGAATGATAACTAAAAGCATTCCAGAGTTATTAATGTTTAAAGTGACAGTGGCTCAGCCTTAAGGGCTCAGTCCTTAAGGGGTTAATAGTTAAAAAAAAATGTAATCTAAAAATATATAGCATCTATTTTAAGTTTACCAGCTTTAATGTAATACTTGTGCATTGGTGCCAGTGCATGTGAAATGCACTGGCAACAAGTAGAGTTATTAGGGCATACCAGTGAGGTGCTTTGACAGGTATGATCACAGGGTGCCTTTGGTAGGCTCAAGAAGACTATTACTGTAAGCCATGAACCTTGTGCCCATCATGCCCCCTTTATACATGATGTGATCACTATTAATCACAGCATAAAAGGGTTTAAACAACTAGTAGATGAGTTTTTAATTTAAGCAATTTTGCTCTAGCCTTTTATATATAAGTTGTTTTTAGCAATGTAGAGTTAGAGAATACACATTTTGTGTCATATATAAAGTCATCTTCATTATATGTCCAAAGAGATCAAGCAGTCATGGGGCCATAGAAAAAAATAATAAAAGTAAATAAATAAATCTAGACGTATCTACAATAGCTTGGAGCAGAAATTGCTAACTCTGCCAATTGCTGAGATTGGGCTCCGCTGCATCTAGGGATTAACCAGCTCTCATCTCAGAAGCAAGTAAAAGACAGGCAGAAGTGAAGGAAACAAGAGCTATAGTGGGACCTGTGGGGATCACTGGTCAAGTTAGTATAGATTTTTTTTTTTTTAATTCTATGGTCCCAGTTATCGATTTATTTTTTGTTAAATGTCAAAATACCTTTTTAACCCCATGAGCTTGTTTCTACAGCCCCTTTATTTACATGATTGAGTCTGACAGCTCTATGCTCTACTACATGCAGTGCCATCAGCAGGATCAGGTTGTCACAATTACAGCCCGATTCTGTACTGTGACAGTGGATTTAGACATCAGTTCCTGGTCACTAAGGCTGGGTTCACATATCTCCTTAATGACGCAGGACATATATTTACGTCCTGCAAGGGCTCCTGCCATATAACGCGGGGTCACGCGGTGACCCCACGTCATATCGGGTCGGTCATATCGGGTCGGTCTGCGGCTGCAGAGTTATGCCATCTCAGGCTCCTTACCACGGCACCGCAGAGTTAAGGGGCTTTTCTCCCCGGATTTTTATTTTTACTTTATTCTACCTCACCTGGACGTGCTCCGGCAGGCTCAGGTTCAGGCTACGGGTCTTCCGGGACTGAGGTGCCTGTAAAGCATTGAAAGCATGCCGAATGACGATCCCTGCCGGCTCCTCTTCTGAGCGGGGTAAGGGACGTCACCAGAGCTACAGCCACTTTCAACCACTGCGGTTGCAGGGAATGACATCCCTTATGCTGAGCAGAAGAGGAGCCACCAGGGATCGTCACTCGGCATGCTTTCAATGCTTTACAGGCACCACAGTCCCGGAAGACCCGCAGCCTGAACCTGAGCCTGCCGGAGCGTGGCCAGATAAGGTAAAATAAAATGTAAATGCCGGGGATAAAGGGGGTAAAAAGCCGGGGAGAAAGGGGAAGCAAAGCCAGGGAGAAAGGGGGAGAGCTATGATAGGAGTCATCCCACACCGCCGCATAGTTTTTTAATCCCCTACTGTAATATCAAAGTTCCCGCCGGGTCCCATGATTGGCTGCGCGGTCCCGGCCAATCACGGGACCCAGCGGGAAATGAAATGAAATTACAGTAGGGGATAGAAAAACTCTGCAGCGCAGTGGTATGTTAAAAGGAGCCGGGACTGGCATCACTCTGCAGCCGCCCGGGCTCCATCATATTTTCTCCCCGCTACCCTCGCTTCTAATGATGGAGACACTGCTTTACACCCCACCCCCACCCGCCCAAGCTGCACATCTCCTGCCTCACTGTATGGGCATTCTGGGAGTTGTAGTCTTGCAACAGGTAGCAGACAGATGGGAGATGTGCAGCGTGGGTTGGTGGCTGGGAGACAAGGGGGATGTAAAGCAGTGTCCCCGTCTTTGTAAGGGTAGCGGGGAGAAAATATGACGGGGCCCTGGCGGGTGATGCCCTCTTAGGCTCCTTTGTACAGTTGTAATATCATATTTCATGCTGGAGCTGTGATCACGTCTCCCAGCGGGAAATAGTCTGTAAACTCTGCTCTCCAAAGCCGCTTTGTAAGTCAGGTCCAGGCTTACATTCTGTTTTGGAGGAGTTGCGACTTTCACACTTTGGTAAGCTCTTCTGTAGCTTTTTGCTTACAGCCAAAAGTAGCACAAAAATTAGCTTAGGTGCTCATGCAACTTTTTTTGCAACTTTTGTAAGGAAAAAAAGAGCTCTAAATCCCTTGATAAATGTCCCCCTATAACTTTTTTATTTTTCCGTATATGGGGCTGTATGAGGGCTGTGATCTGTAGTTTTTATTGGTACCATTGGTACCATTGTTTTGATTGGCCTTTTTGATCACTTTTTATAAAAAAAATTCTGATATATGAAGTGACCAAAAATCAAAATTTTTTGTGTTTTGTATTTGTTTTTATGCTTACGCCATTGAACGTGGCAAAATCACATTGCAGGGGTACGATAAGCACCACTGAGCTAACTGGCAACATTTACTTTCAATTTGGATGCTGTGATCGGCATTGATCACAGCGTCTAATGGGTTAATAAGGGTTAATGCAGTGGCAGGATCACCGCTGTCCGTCAATAACAGTGAGTGTCTGGCTCCTGTGCTCACTTTAAATTCCTGTAACGTTCCAGGGCATACAGGTACTCCTGGTGCGTTAAGTCCCAGGCGGCAAAGGCGTATCTGTTCGCCATGTGACTGCAATGGGTTAAGTCTACTGCAGTATGACCTGAAAACTGACACCCACTGTGCCCAAAAATATAATACTGCCACATGCTGTGTCCCATAATATTATATTGCCACACACCGTGCCCCTGAATGAAATATTGACATATACCTTGCCCTCGAATATAATACTACAACACAACTTACCCCTGAATATCATACTGCCACACACCGTGTCCCTGAGTATAGTACTGACACACACTGTGCCCAGAATATAATACTGCTACACATTAGAGATGGGCGAACTTTTCAAAAATTCGATTTGTCTGTTTCGACGAATTTTCCGAAATATATATATATATATATATATATATATATATGCAGCAAATCACTATTAAAAACTGCTATTTCGGGGCTACAGAGAGCCGCAATAGGGGTGTAGAAAACTTTGCCTTGCCGTCACACACATAGGAAGTGGGGGGGTAGTGAAATTATACTGTTATTATGTAATATGTTCCTGCCTACACTATGGTTGCTTGCAGTCTTTGAATGGGGAGTGCTTCCTGTGATGATCTCAATTGGCAGACTATGAAACAATTTCTAAACTCTCCCTGCCTGTAGTGATGCGGACTGCTCAGTGGGTCTGAACGCCGACCATTAGACTGGCGACGTTTCAGGAGATCTATCTCCTAAAAGTGCCTGATCGACTAACTGCTACTTTATGACTGGGTTATTGTCACGATGCCGGCTGGCAGATAGTGGACCCTCTGTGCCAGAGAGGGATTGGCGTGGACCGTGCTAGTGGACCGGTTCTAAGCCACTACTGGTTTTCACCAGAGCCCGCCGCAAAGCGGGATGGTCTTGCTGCGGCGGTAGTGACCAGGTCGTATCCACTAGCAACGGCTCACCTCTCTGGCTGCTGAAGATAGGCGCGGTACAAGGGAGTAGGCAGAAGCAAGGTCGGACGTAGCAGAAGGTCGGGGCAGGCAGCAAGGATCGTAGTCAGGGGCAACGGCAGAAGGTCTGGAAACACTGGCAAGGGACACACAAGGAACGCTTTCACTGGCACTAAGGCAACAAGATCCGGCAAGGGAGTGCAAGGGAAGTGAGGTAATATAGGGAGTGCACAGGTGATAACTCTAATTGGAACCACTGCGCCAATCAGCGGCGCAGTGGCCCTTTAAATCGCAGAGACCCGGCGCGCGCGCGCCCTAGGGAGCGGGGCCGCGCGCGCCGGGACAGAACAGACGGGGAGCGAGTCAGGTAGGAGAGCCGGGGTGCGCATCGCGAGCGGGCGCTACCCGCATCGCGAATCGCATCCCGGCTAGCAGCAGGATCGCAGCGCCCCGGGTCAGAGGACGTGACCGGGGCGCTGCAGCGGAGGAGGTGAAGCGAGCGCTCCGGGGAGGAGCGGGGACCCGGAGCGCTCGGCGTAACAGTACCCCCCCCCTTGGGTCTCCCCCTCTTCTTGGAGCCTGAGAACCTGAGGAGCAGACTTTTGTCAAGGATGTTGTCCTCAGGTTCCCAGGATCTCTCTTCAGGACCACAACCCTCCCAGTCTACTAAAAAAAAATTTTTTCCTCTGACCTTTTTGGCAGCCAAAATCTCCTTGACCGAGAAGACGTCCGAGGAGCCGGAAACAGGAGTGGGAGGAACAGATTTGGGAGAAAAACGGTTGAGGATGAGTGGTTTGAGAAGAGAGACGTGAAAGGCATTAGGGATACGAAGAGAAGGAGGAAGAAGAAGTTTATAAGAGACAGGATTAATTTGACACAGAATTTTGAAAGGACCAAGATAGCGTGGTCCCAACTTGTAGCTAGGGACACGGAAGCGGACATATTTAGCGGAGAGCCATACCTTGTCTCCAGGGGAAAAAACGGGGGGAGCTCTTCTTTTCTTATCCGCGAACCTCTTCATGCGTGAAGAAGCCTGTAAGAGAGAATTTTGGGTCTCTCTCCATATAATGGAAAGGTCACGAGAAATTTCATCCACAGCGGGCAGACCAGAGGGCAAGGGGGTAGGGAGGGGGGGAAGAGGGTGACGGCCGTACACCACGAAAAATGGGGATTTGGAGGAAGATTCAGAGACCCTGAAGTTATACGAGAATTCGGCCCAAGGAAGGAGATCTGCCCAGTCATCCTGGCGGGAGGAAACAAAATGTCGCAAATAATCACCCAGGATCTGGTTAATTCTTTCTACTTGTCCATTGGACTGGGGATGATATGCAGAGGAAAAATTTAATTTAATCTTGAGTTGTTTACAGAGAGCTCTCCAGAATTTAGACACGAATTGGACCCCTCTATCCGAGACAATCTGCGTAGGCAACCCGTGAAGACGAAAAATGTGTACAAAAAATTGTTTAGCCAACTGAGGCGCAGAAGGAAGACCAGGAAGAGGAATGAAATGTGCCATTTTGGAGAATCGATCAACGACCACCCAAATAACGGTGTTGCCACGGGAAGGGGGTAAATCAGTAATAAAATCCATACCAATCAGAGACCAAGGCTGTTCGGGGACAGGCAGAGGATGAAGAAAACCAGCGGGCTTCTGGCGAGGAGTCTTATCCCGGGCACAGATAGTGCAGGCTCGCACAAAGTCCCCAACATCCGTCTCCAGAGTTGGCCACCAATAGAAGCGGGAGATGAGTTGCACAGATTTCTTGATGCCCGCATGACCTGCGAGATGGGAGGAGTGACCCCATTTGAGGATTCCGAGGCGTTGGCGTGGAGAAACAAAGGTCTTTCCTGGAGGAGTCTGTCTGATGGAGGCAGGAGAAGTGGAGATCAGGCAGTCAGGTGGAATGATGTGTTGCGGAGGGAGATCAACTTCTGAGGCATCCGAGGAACGAGAGAGAGCATCGGCTCTAATGTTCTTATCGGCAGGACGAAAGTGAATCTCAAAATTAAATCGGGCAAAGAACAGAGACCACCGGGCCTGGCGAGGATTCAGCCGTTGGGCCGACTGGAGGTAGGAGAGGTTCTTGTGGTCGGTGTAGATAATAACAGGAAATCTTGATCCCTCCAGCAGATGCCTCCATTCCTCAAGTGCTAATTTAATGGCTAGAAGTTCTCGATCCCCGATGGAGTAGTTCCTCTCCGCTGGAGAGAAGGTCCTAGAGAAAAAACCACAAGTGACAGCATGCCCGGAAGGATTTTTTTGTAGAAGAACAGCTCCAGCTCCTACTGAGGAGGCATCAACCTCCAATAGGAAGGGTTTGGAAGGGTCAGGTCTGGAGAGCACGGGAGCCGAAGAAAAGGCAGACTTGAGTTGTTTAAAGGAGTCTTCTGCTTGAGGAGGCCAGGACTTGGGATCAGCATTTTTCTTGGTTAAAGCCACGATAGGAGCCACAATGGTAGAAAAATGTGGAATAAATTGCCTGTAATAATTGGCGAACCCCAAAAAACGTTGGATAGCACGGAGTCCGGAGGGGCGTGGCCAATTTAAGACGGCAGAGAGTTTGTCTGGATCCATCTGTAGTCCCTGGCCAGAGACCAAATATCCTAGAAAAGGAAGAGATTGGCATTCAAACAGACATTTCTCAATTTTGGCATAGAGTTGGTTGTCACGAAGTCTCTGAAGAACCATACGGACATGCCGGCGGTGTTCCTCTAGATTGGCAGAAAAAATTAGGATATCGTCCAGATATACCACAACACAGGAGTATAATAGATCACGAAAAATTTCATTGACAAAGTCTTGGAAGACGGCAGGGGCATTGCACAGTCCAAAGGGCATGACCAGATACTCAAAGTGTCCATCTCTGGTGTTAAATGCCGTTTTCCACTCGTCCCCCTCTCTGATGCGGATGAGGTTATAGGCGCCTCTTAAGTCCAATTTAGTGAAGATGTGGGCACCTTGGAGGCGATCAAAGAGTTCAGAGATGAGGGGTAAGGGGTAGCGGTTCTTAACCGTGATTTTATTAAGACCGCGGTAGTCAATGCAAGGACGTAGGGAGCCATCTTTTTTGGAGACAAAGAAAAATCCGGCTCCGGCAGGAGAGGAGGATTTACGGATAAAGCCCCTTTTTAGATTCTCCTGGACGTATTCGGACATGGCAAGAGTCTCTGGGGCAGAGAGAGGATAAATTCTGCCCCGGGGTGGAGTGGTACCCGGGAGGAGGTCGATAGGGCAATCATAAGGCCTGTGAGGAGGTAGAGTCTCAGCTTGTTTTTTGCAGAAAACATCCGCGAAGTCCATATAGGCCTTGGGGAGACCGGTTACTGGAGGAACCACAGAGTTACGGCAAGGGTTACTGGGAACCGGTTTTAGACAGTTCTTGGAACAAGAGGACCCCCAACTCTTGATCTCCCCAGTGGACCAATCCAGGGTTGGGGAATGAAGTTGAAGCCAGGGAAGTCCAAGGAGAATCTCCGAGGTGCAATTGGGGAGGACCAAAAGTTCAATCCTCTCATGATGAGATCCGATGCTCATAAGAAGGGGCTCCGTGCGGAAACGTATGGTACAGTCCAATCTTTCATTATTTACACAATTGATGTAGAGGGGTCTGGCGAGACTGGTCACTGGGATGTTGAACCTGTCGACGAGAGAGGCCAAAATAAAATTTCCTGCAGAACCAGAGTCCAAGAAGGCCACTGTAGAGAAGGAGAAGGCAGAAGCAGACATCCGCACAGGCACAGTAAGACGTGGAGAAGCGGAGTAGACATCAAGGACTGTCTCACCTTTGTGCGGAGTCAGCGTACGTCTTTCCAGGCGGGGAGGACGGATAGGACAATCCCTCAGGAAGTGTTCGGTACTAGCACAGTACAGGCAGAGGTTCTCCATACGGCGTCGTGTCCTCTCTTGAGGTGTCAGGCGAGACCGGTCGACCTGCATAGCCTCCACGGCGGGAGGCACAGGAACAGATTGCAGGGGACCAGAGGAGAGAGGAGCCGAGGAGACGAAACGCCTCGTGCGAACAGAGTCCATATCTTGGCGGAGTTCCTGACGCCTTTCAGAAAAACGCATGTCAATGCGAGTGGCTAGGTGAATAAGTTCATGTAGATTAGCAGGAATTTCTCGTGCGGCCAGAACATCTTTAATGTTGCTGGATAGGCCTTTTTTGAAGGTCGCGCAGAGGGCCTCATTATTCCAGGACAATTCTGAAGCAAGTGTACGGAATTGTACGGCATAGTCGCCAACGGAAGAATTACCCTGGACCAGGTTCAACAGGGCAGTCTCAGCAGAAGAGGCTCGGGCAGGTTCCTCAAAGACACTTCGGATTTCCGAGAAGAAGGAGTGTACTGAGGCAGTGACGGGGTCATTGCGGTCCCAGAGCGGTGTGGCCCATGACAGGGCTTTTCCGGACAGAAGACTGACTACGAAAGCCACCTTAGACCTTTCAGTGGGAAACAGGTCCGACATCATCTCCAGATGCAGGGAACATTGGGAAAGGAAGCCACGGCAAAACTTAGAGTCCCCATCAAACTTATCCGGCAAGGATAAGCGTATCCCAGGAGCGGCCACTCGCTGCGGAGGAGGTGCAGGAGCTGGCGGAGGAGATGACTGCTGAAGCTGTGGTAGCAACTGTTGTAGCATAACGGTCAGTTGAGACAGCTGTTGGCCTTGTTGCGCAATCTGTTGTGACTGCTGGGCGACCACCGTGGTGAGGTCAGCGACAACTGGCAGAGGAACTTCAGCGGGATCCATGGCCGGATCTACTGTCACGATGCCGGCTGGCAGATAGTGGACCCTCTGTGCCAGAGAGGGATTGGCGTGGACCGTGCTAGTGGACCGGTTCTAAGCCACTACTGGTTTTCACCAGAGCCCGCCGCAAAGCGGGATGGTCTTGCTGCGGCGGTAGTGACCAGGTCGTATCCACTAGCAACGGCTCACCTCTCTGGCTGCTGAAGATAGGCGCGGTACAAGGGAGTAGGCAGAAGCAAGGTCGGACGTAGCAGAAGGTCGGGGCAGGCAGCAAGGATCGTAGTCAGGGGCAACGGCAGAAGGTCTGGAAACACTGGCAAGGGACACACAAGGAACGCTTTCACTGGCACTAAGGCAACAAGATCCGGCAAGGGAGTGCAAGGGAAGTGAGGTAATATAGGGAGTGCACAGGTGATAACTCTAATTGGAACCACTGCGCCAATCAGCGGCGCAGTGGCCCTTTAAATCGCAGAGACCCGGCGCGCGCGCGCCCTAGGGAGCGGGGCCGCGCGCGCCGGGACAGAACAGACGGGGAGCGAGTCAGGTAGGAGAGCCGGGGTGCGCATCGCGAGCGGGCGCTACCCGCATCGCGAATCGCATCCCGGCTAGCAGCAGGATCGCAGCGCCCCGGGTCAGAGGACGTGACCGGGGCGCTGCAGCGGAGGAGGTGAAGCGAGCGCTCCGGGGAGGAGCGGGGACCCGGAGCGCTCGGCGTAACAGTTATTATCCTTTGTTGTATTCATTCCTTTCTGTTTATGTAACAGTTGAGGAATTTTTGGATAAAGAAACTGGATATATGCAATCCTTGTTTGTTGTGCTTTCATTCATTGTGGCAATTGTTGGACTTATACTGGGGAAAATGGAGCCCCTGGTCTGAATGCACGGGAACCACCCATGTACTAATCAGTGATCCGCTGTATTATTATCAGATAGGCTGCATGCTGCCATGTGATTCAGGGTGATCCCGCCAACCCACCTTCCCAAACTTCCTTGCCCCATGTCCTCACACATGTAGCCACCTTTTTAGCCCCCTGGCCCCCACAAAATGTAGTGAATGAAGCGATTCACTACCACGAAGTGCAAGGAAATTCGGATTTGTTCAGAATCTAATTTTTCATGAAATTCAGAACAAATTCCACTTTGTCAGCTTAGATTCGTCGATCTGTACTACACACTGTGCCCCAAAAGATAATTTTGTCATACACTGCGCCCTCAAATATAATATTCCCAAAGACTGCCTGGAACCTGAATAATTATACCTCTGTGTCCCTTAAAAAATGAATGATGCCTCTGTGCCTCCCATGCTCTGTGCCACTCTGCTTCCCATAAACTGTGACAACAATGCCCCCCATATAAACTGTGTCATCATACCTCCCATAAAAACTATGCCACTATGTCCTCCATATGAACTGTGCCATTATGCCCCCATATGAACTGTGCCACTATGTCCCACCATATCAACTGTGTCCTTATGTCCCAAAATGAACTGTGTCACTATGCCCCCTCAAATAACTTGGTCACTATGACCCCCCATGAACTGTACCCATACCCTCCCATATAAAAAATGCACTTAAATAATTTCCTGTGACACTCCAGCTATAGCAAACTATAACTCCCATCATGCACAAACAGCTTGTCATGATGGTTCTGCAACAACTAGAGAGCTATAGGTTGGGGAACACAACTGTCCACCTGAGAATCCTCCCTGTGCCAAGTCCTGTTCTAATCCCCTGCTCTGGCCTCTTCTAGTCAGGCCTGGCCAAAGCAGAATAATGCAGACAGCGCTATCCATGGCATCTGTAACAAAGCGGAAGAGATGGCCAGCTTGGCAGGGAACAGAGTGTCACCTTTCTCCGGGCAGGCTCAAATTAATTTGTATTGGTGTCTTTGAGACACTGATACAAATGAATGCAGGGAGAGAGCATATTGCAGATACATAAGCTTCTTATGTTTGTGCACATATCTCTTTTTACCATGTACCCTGCAGGAAACAAACAATCAGTATCACCAATATGGTAGTGATCAATTATATAATTGGCCCTTTACTTTTGTAGTTACAATAAATCTTAAGAATAGATTATAGCTGTCTTATGACATTTCTTTTTTTTTTTTCATTAAAAACTTTATCTAAACGTATTTGATACCACAAGATACTTCTTCAAAGTGACCTCTTATGACATTTATTTACAGATCCAGCGTAGACACTGAATAAATCAATGACATAGAAGAGATTAATGTCTGCCCCTATTTTATGCAAATACAAGAACGAGTTAAGAGCAATGCAAACAAACTTTCTTCTGGCTTTTAATCAGGCTGAAGGGATTTCGAGTCTACAAGGATTCCATTTTTTGATTGGACATTAGTAATGTGGTCGTAGTGCCCTTGTGTGACCCACAGAAGTGTTATCTATGCAGTAATGGGGTGAACTGAGGATGGTTATTACTTTTGTTGATACCACGGTACACAAGGACACAAGTATAAATAGCATAATGTTTAAATTTCACTTAAAGAAGTACTCCGGTGGAAAACTTTTTTTTTTTTCAAATCAACTGGTGCCAGAAAGTTAAACAGATTTGTAAATTATTTCTATTAAAAATGTTAATCCGGTACTTATTAGCTGCTGAATACTACAGAGGAAATTATTTTCTTTTTGGAACACAGAGCTCTCTACTGACATCATGAGCACAGTGCTCTCTGCTGACATCTCTGTCCATTTTAAGAACTGTCCAGAATAGGAGAAAATCCCCATAGCAAACATATGCTGCTCTGGACAATTCCTAAAAAGGACAGAGATGTCAGCAGAGAGCACTGTGCTCGTGATGTCAGCAGAAAACTTTGTGTTTCAAAAAGAAAACAATTTCCTCTGTAGTATTCAGCAGCTAATAAGTACTGGAAGGATTAAGATGCTTTAATAGAAGTTATTTAAAAATCTGTTTAACTTTATGGCACCAGTTGATTAAAAAAAAAAAAAAAAGTTTTCCACCGGAGTACCCATTTAAGACAAAAAGAACACATCAATTGTTAATATTCACGTTAAGAAAATGTTGCACGCTAGATAAGAAATTATTTAATTTCATTTCTGCTAACTACAGTATATCTGTCCATTTATTCTAGTTATACTGATCTAAAGTATGACTCTGCATTAAATGACTTACATATAGTATTTGAGGTAAAGTCACCTTGTATAGTGTAGTATTTTAGGTAAGTTATGATGCATACATTTTTATTTGTACAGCACCACCTATATTTCTTTCATAAATACCCTCACTTGCTTTGTCATTCTTTGCATTGGAGCAGGTGTGTATTTACTCTGCATTACTCAACTTTGTCCCGGAGTGCTGGATCTCTTAATCCAATCCCTACAGGCTTTTCTGTAACCGTTTTTTTTTTTGCATACTGCAGTCTGATAGGACAGGAGTGAGCACAGAGGAGTGTTGGTACCACCCTCACTTACTGAACTTTGTCCCAGTTTGTGATTCAGCTTGCACAAAGATAATGCTCCAGATGGGCAGGATTATGTTCTGGGTGGGATAGGGACCCTTGTGTTTTTTTATTTTATTTTTTATTTTTATTTTTTTTATAAGCCATGATTTCTATAAAAAGAAATTTAAATTTTCTTATGAAGCATATAAGAATGGTTAATGCCAAGATGTACAACATATAAAAAAGTTTTTAAATCTGACAGTTTTGGTGCATTATAGTTTTATACTATTGCGTGACAATGAAGATGAAATGTTACATTTTGGGTCAATCTGGTGTACGTATTCCTCCTATTTGTTTCTACATTTCCATCTGGAATGTTTAACATTATTTATTTAGAGGAAAAACAATTCACACTTTGTCACAAGGAAGAACACAATGAAGAGGGCAATGTCAAAATTGGTCTATATACCTTTGCTGCTAACCTGTTACCATTAGGGTGGGTGCGCACAGTGTTTTTGGATTTTTGAGTAAATATTGGGCCTGATTTATTAAGAGTGGTGTGTAGTTTTCTTTGAGGGTTTTGATTCCTGGCAGGTATATTTTCATGGTTTCTACTAATGTTTCCCTACATTTTGCACTTTTCCATACAATTTAGTTTTTTTTTTACACATGTTCTGATCTGTCAGGTTTTCCAGAGCTCAAATCCACCACATTTTCTGTGGAAACCTTAGTAAATATGTTTGGATTTTTAGAAAATGTCAGGAACACACACCCTTTTTAATGACAATGCCCCCTTTCACCATGTGGCCACGCCCCTTTTTAGGTTTTCCTTAATAAAATGCAGAGTTGTTGTTTTTTTTTTTGGTGCAAACTGTGGCGCAAATTTGTGGTGCAATATGACACATTTTGGCACACCACCCGACAAAACATATAAGGCTTACAATAGTAAATCAGGGCCATTGTGTTTTATAGGTCAGAGAAAAATGCATTGCAAAACCATGTTTTATGGCAATTTAAAAATTCTCTTATTGAGGCCAGATTTAACAGGTGAAACATTTCAAAAATGTGTTTCACCTGTTTGAACTATGCTGCAAATACTGATATTACAAAACCAAAGCAATTGCTGCTATAACATAGTTATTAAGTAGTGATGTTGTGAACATAACATTTTCCGTTTGTTTCCGCAAATGTTCTCAAACGGGCGAACCGCCATAGACTTCAATAGGCAGGCGAATTTTAAAACCCACAGGGACTCTTTCTGGCCACAATAGTGATGGAAAAGTTGTTTCAAGGGGACTAACACCTGGACTGTGGCATGCCGGAGGGGGATCCATGGCAAAACTCCCATGGAAAATTACATAGTTCATACAGAGTCTGGTTTTAATACATAAAGGGCATAAATCCCCTAACACTCCTAAATTGTTTGGAATAACATGCTTTAAAACATCAGGTATGATGTTGTATCGATCAGGTAGTGTAAGGGTTACGCCCACTTCGCATTGACAGACCAAACTCCCCGCAAACACCCGCAAACAGTCCATTTGCACAACCGCAAACTGACTATTTGCACAAGGTTGGATACCAAGCTAGCCATGTCCCTTTCCTTGATGTAATTGAAGGTCACTTCCTCCAACAAGCCACGTACAACACCAAGGGTCCCGTAAAGGTGACAACAAGCCCCCTGGGACGCCTGCTGTGTTTGGTCTTCCACCTACTCAAAGCCACCTTCCTCCTCTGACTCCTCTTCTTCAGACTCCTCTCTCTGCGTTCCCTCTCTCTGCGTTATTGTAAGGTGTGTTAAGTAGTACTATTCCTGTCAGTTTAATCCCTGTTACGTCCACTATTAGGGGACGTGTATATGGCCTCAATTTTAGGAACCGGGAGATTGAAAAGATGCTTGGTCAGTCCTCCTACTTCAATTTTGGGGCACACGTGTGAAGGAAACTGACTGCTATTATTTCACAGTCAAATTTCAATTTTTTTTTAATGTAAACTACTGCTACACCAGATATGAGTTGCACTGGTGTGACACTGTGCCCTGGCAGGCCCTGAAACGCACACGTGTGAAGGAAACTGACTGCTATTATATCACAGTCAAAAAAGTTTTTTTTTTTTTTTACATGCAAGCTATTGTGACACGAGATATGAGTGGTGGCACTGGGCAAGTGGGCACAGTATACACTGTGAGCTTGACACACATGCTGGCAGGCAGGCAACTGCAATTAGATTACACAGGACAAAAAAAAAAGCAGACTGATGTTCTAGCCGGGAACTATTCACCGGCGAACTATTCGGGACATCTCTATTAATAATAAGAAACTAAAGATAAACTAGTTTTTACATGTATGAAACCCTTCTTTTGCAGCTAAAGTGTCGTTGCAAAATGGTTTCAAAGTTCCAATATTTTATTTTTTATGCACAAATGGTTTAATATATGAACTTTTAGCTTCACTTTAATTAGTAATTAAAATAATTATTTTTCCAATCCCAGTCGATTGCTCATGTTATATTTTTATTCCGGTGGTAATTCGCCATGAAAGGCTTAATATCCAGCAATTAAAATGAAACCAGTGAAAAATAAAAGGAAAACCCATACCTGTGCCCTTTGATGTTGTGAATCATTTCTTTTTTTTCTGTATAATCTTTTTTCATTGCTATTTCATGCTCCCTACAGAGATTATTCAAAGAAACATTTCTGCTATTTTTTCAACTTTACAAAATTCATAAAATTAGATTGATACTATTTTTTCACAGGTCTGAGAAGCATTTTTCTGTCATTGTTAGTATCATATATCTTATATGCTCAAAGTAAAGTTAATCTTCCTGGATAAAAGCTGAAAATCTAGCTTTTGCCCAGCAAAGAGGCCCTGATATTAAACAAATACTTTCCCTGTTAACTGGAATTTCCACAGAGTCTTGCCACTAAAGCAAATTGTCATCATTGCCAAGTCCTTGGTGCCTGTTACACACTGCGCTCCATGAGCGCAGTGTCCCTGGGTCCCCGTCTGCCGGCGGGGCAAAGATTCGCATTGCGGGACGTGCCCGCATGCGAATCTCAGCCCGTCACTCACCACGCTATGCTGTCCCTCTGTTTCAGCTCCGGCGCACGCGTCCCCGTCTCCTAGGGCGCACGAGCGCCGGAGGGCCAGTGTGCCCATAATTAGTGTTTTCACCAGACACCACATTATATATCCCTGCACCTCCCACACTTCCCTGCCAGATCCTTAGTGACCCTAGCCTGAGATTAAGAGTTTAGTGCCATGGAAAAATACAAATCTTATCACAATGTAGCCCTCTGATTGATGCAGCTACACTGATAGAAAGCTATAAAATTTATGGCTTTTCTAATGCAACAATAAAAAAAAAGGTCAAAATTAGTTGGATCTTCAAGGGGTTAAATATTTAAATTTGTTGCTAGTAATGGTCATTACTTGTTCCATTGACATGCAATGTGGGATATTTTAGCTGAAAACTCTCCCAAAAATCATCTTGTTGGTCATAGCGCTCACAGGAAATCAATGGTTGAGAACAGCCTTGTCAAAGGGGTTATCCGGGAATCAAAAAACATAGCTAATTTCTTTCAAAAACCATTCCCTCGCTGTCTCCAGGTTCGGTGTGGTTCTGCAGCTCAGTTCCATTGAAGTGAATGGTTGTAATACCACACCCAACATGGAGACAGACAAGGGGTGTTTTTTTTATAGAAAACGTTTTTCAATTCCTGGGTAACCCCTTTAAGAAGATAGCTTTCTTTATTAATCAAAGTACATACAACAGAGGAAAATGCATTTCCAGAGGATAACGCCGCTCTTCAGCAGGTCCAAGTTACATACATAGTACAAAAATGCCTTTACAAAGATTGTGGACTGTGTATGTCACTTGGACCTGATGGAGATAGGAGTTATCCTTTGGAAATGCATTGTCCTCTGTTGTGCTCACTGTGATTAATAAAGAAAGCATTCTTCTTAACCAGACTGCTCTCCTCAACTATCGATTTCACGGTGAGCGATTTGACCGTCAATCTGATTGCTTAGAGAGGTTTTGCCAAAAGTTCCACATTGCACTTTACTGTCCTTCACTGGGCTTAAGTGGACATGGTATCAGGGGCCAGCAGCTCCTAGCAACCAGACATAAAGTAAGCAGCTTCATTAAGGGTAATAGCGTTTGTTGTATTTCTGAATATTGTAATTACTTGTTACAAAGCAGTCACAATGCAATAATGTGAACATAGTGTAATTCATAAAAAAAAATAAAAACCTCTACTAGCCTCCAGTGTTCCCGCGGTGTCCGGCTATGATCCCTGGTGTGGTCATCTATCTGCCTTTGGGGGTCGACATTCATGCTTGCCGCAATGATGTCCCACATTGTCTGGCAATGCCAAGTGTGGCATATCGGGCCCATGCACCATAAAGAAGACCAATCCCAGGCCCAATACATGATACTGCCACTCAGCCTATTGATGGCAGAAGCAGGACATCACTGCGGCCTGTCATTAGGTCAGCTGCAGTGAGACTGTCGACACCCAGAAGCTGAAAGAACACCGGGGAGTGGAGTAGTACATCGGAGGCACAGCGGGAGCAATGTAGGTGAGTAGAGGTTTGGCATACGTCTGAAAAAAAAACAACCTCTCATCTTTAATCTGTCAATGTATTGCAGTCTGCAATGACTTTAACACATATATGACTATCCACATGCCATACAGAAATGTTCTCCAGCACATGTTTGTGCAAATGGGAAGGCTGACATACATGAGAATACATTCCCCAATATTTGCTGTCCTTTGATATATCTTATAAAGACTTTCATGCAACTTATGGCTGCAGTGGGAAGCCTCACTTCTTCTTGCTAATCCCCTAAACTTTTTTTGTGACACAGATGACCTAGGCAAAGGATAGAATCAATCAATAATTGCCTTTACTTGCACAATGTGAAGCAAAAACCTATTGGCAAAGCCATGTTATCTCCATAAACTAGCATTGATAGGTCCATGACTGAAGTCCACTGTTATAGAATGTCAGCTTTGCCACAAGTCAGTTTGTGAAATTTGTGATATGCTAGATCTTTCCAGTCAATTATATCTGCTATTATTGTAAAGTTTGTAAAAATAATAGCAGCTCAGCCACAAAGCGCTAGACCATGCTCACAGAGTAGAATCACAAAGTACTAGAAATCTTAACCCCTGTCCAAAGGATAGGGGATAAGATGTTGGATTCCCCACAATCTCGACTGCTGCACCGGGCATTCATTTAGAGTGCCAGAGGCTCAGGACGTCACAGCCGCACCCCACTCGTGATGTCACGGCCACGCTCCTTAATGCAAGTCTATGGGAGGGGGGCATGATGGCTGTCATTGCATTGAGGGGGCATTACTGTGACATTGCAAGCTGGGTGTGGCTTTGAGGTCACGAGCATCCACCCTGCATCGCCAGTCATCCGGCACGAAGTGAAGATCGCTCCATGCACTGGATGTCTGGGGTGCCCCATCCGAGATCACGGTGGTCCCCACCGGCGACACCCAATTGATCAGACATCTTATCCCCTGTCCATTGTATAGGGGATAAGATGTCTAGGGGCGGAGTACCCCTTCAAGTGCTTTGTCAAAAAAATCACTTATCATCTGATGCATCACTTACTACTGAGTTCCAAACTGCTTGTTAAAATTTCTTAAGCCTAATGTAAAATTTGGAAAAGGAGTAATAATGGTACAGGCCTGCTTTTCAGGCTTTGTGCCAGGATCCTTATAATAAGCTAGTCATGTACATTCGGCAGCATGTAAAGACATTGTAGACAACTATAAACTTCTGAAACCACACTTCTGATGACTACTTTTGATGACTACGAGGTCCAGATCCGCACTCTAGCCTCCAAATTGGCCTGGAATGATGAGGCTCTGTGTGCTACATTTAAAAAGGAACTTTCCAGTAGAGTTAAGGATGCTTTCGCTGCACGAGATTCTTCCTCATTCTCTTGGCCACTCGCATCCATGTGCGTTTTGCCAAGAGGCAGGAGGAACTTCGCCGATTGATGCCAGTGTTCCAGCAGCCACCTCATCCACCAATGTTACCTCCTTCTGAAGAGGCTATGCAGGTGGACCATGCCTACTTCTCCCAGCAACAGAGGTCCCGATAAGAGAACTTGTGCCTGTATTGTGCCAGCACGGAACATTTCCTCAGAAATTGTCCTCTACGGCCACCACATTCAGCAAATGCACGCACCTAGGGCATGTGGGAGAGGCGTCTCAAGGTGTCAAATCTCCCTCTCCTCGATTGACTATGCTAGTTCTGCAGGAGCTTCGTCCCACGCCTCTGCCTTCCTGGATTCTGGTTCTGCAGGAAATGCTATCAACACTTCTCTGGTCCACAAGCACCGTCTTTCAGTGACACAGCTTATCAAGCCTTTATACATTTCTTCCATCAACGGTGAATGCTTGAACTATGCAGTGCACTTCCGCACTGAACCACTTTTGTTGCAAATGTGTTCTTTACACAAATAGAAGATCGAGTTCTATGTCCTTCCCCATTGTACTTTGGAGCCTCTCCTTGGTCTTCCCTGGCTTCAACGTCACACTCCGGTTCTCGACTGGCAAACTGCTGAAGTCATTCACTGGGGACCTGTCTGGCAAAACCGCTGTCTGACGTTACCACAGCCTAAGTATTCTCTACCTCCTTCATGTATGTATAGTTTGCCGGTTCCTTACCAGGACTTTGCAGACGTGTTATGCGAAAAGCAGGCTGAAAGTCTTTCTACGCACCAACCCTATGACTGCCCGATTGAGCTTCTGCCAGGGACTTCGCCTCCTCGGGGAATAATCTACCCCTTGTCTGTTCCCGAGACACAAGCCATGACTCAATACATTAAGGAGAATCTCCAGGAGGACTTCATCCAGAAGTCCTCCTCCCCTGCCAGTGCACGATTCTTCTTTGTGGAAAAGAAGGACGGGTCTCTCTGCCCTTGTATTGATTATCACTATAAAGAATCAGTACCCCTTACCTTTGATTTCTGAGCTCTTTGATCGCTTGCGGGGTGCCAAGGTCTTCTCCAAACTAGATTCACGAGGAGCACACAATCTCATCAGAATTCTGGAAGGAGATGAATAGAAGACGGCCTTTAACCCCTTAAGGACCAGGCCATTTTACACCTTAAGGACCAGAGCGTTTTTTGCAAACCTGACCACTGTCACTTTAAACATTAATAACTCTGGAATGCTTTTAGTTATCATTCTGATTCCGAGATTGTTTTTTCGTGACATATTCTACTTTAACTTAGTGGTAAAATTTTATGGTAACTTGCATCCTTTCTTGGTGAAAAATCCCCAAATCTGATGAAAAAAATGAAAATTTTGCATTTTTCTAACTTTGAAGCTCTCTGCTTGTAAGGAAAAGAAATGCTTTTGGGTTCACATATACAATATGTCTCCTTTATGTTTGCATCATAAAATTTATGAGTTTTTACTGTTGGAAGACACCAGAGGGCTTCAAAGTTCAGCAGCAATTTTGAAATTTTTCACACAATTTTCAAACTCACTATTTTTCAGGGACCAGTTCAGTTTTGAAGTGGATTTGAAGGGTCTTCATATTAGAAATACCCCATGAAAGACCCCATTATAAAAAACTACACCCCCAAAGTATTCAAAATGACATTCAGTAAGTGTATTAACCCTTTCGGTGTTTCACAGGAATAGCAGCAAAGTGAAGGAGAAAATTCAAAATCTTAATTTTTACACTCGCATGTTCTTGTAGACCCAAAATTTGAATTTTTGCAAGGGGTAAAAAGGAGAAAATTTTTACTTGTATTTGAAAACCAATTTCTCTCGAGTAAGGATATACCTCATATGTCTATGTTAATTGTTCAGCGGGTGCAGTAGAGGGCTCAGAAGGGAAGGAGCAACAAATGGTTTTTGGGGGGCATGTCACCTTTAGGAAGCCCTATGGTGCCAGGACAGCACAAAAAACACATGGCATACCATTTTGGAAACTAGACCCCTCGGGGAACGTAACAAGGGGTAAAGTGAACCTTAATACCCCACAGGTGATTCACAACTTTTGCATATGTAAAAAATGTTGTTTTTTTACCTAAAATGCTTGGTTTCCCAAAAATTTTACATTTTTAAAAAGGGTAATAGCAGAAAATACCCCACAAAATTTGAAGCCCAATTTCTCCCAATTCAGAAAACACCCCATATGGGGGTGAAAATTGTTCTGCTGGCGCACTACAGGTCTCAGAAGAGAAGGAGTCACATTTAGCTTTTTGAAAGCAAATTTTGCTCTGGGGGCATGCCGCATTTAGGAAGCGTCTATGGTGCCAGAACAGCAAAAAAAAAAAAAACACATGGCATACCATTTTGGAAACAAGACCCCTCGGGGAACATAACAAGGTGTAATGTGAACCTTAATACCCTACAGGTGTTTCACGACTTTTGCATATGTGAAAATTATTTTTTTTACCTAAAATGCTTGGTTTCCCAAAATTTTTACATTTTTAAAAAGGGTAATAGCAGAAAATACCCCCCAAAATTTGAAGCCCAATTTCCCCCGATTCAGAAAACACCCCATATGGGGCTGAAAAGTGCTCTGCTGGCGCACTACAGGTCTCAGAAGAGAAGGAGTCACATTTGGCTTTTTTAAAGCAAATTTTGCTCTGGGGGCATGCCGCATTTAGGAAGCCCCTATGGTGCCAGAACAGCAAAAAAAAAAAAAAAAAAAAAACACATGGCATACTATTTTGGAAACTAGACCCCTCGGGGAATGTAACAAGGGTTAATGTGAACCTTTATACCCCACAAGTGTGTCACGACTTTTGTAAATGTAAAAAAAAAATTTTTTTTTAACCTAAAATGCTTGTTTTCCCAAAAATTTTACATTTTTAAAAAGGGTAATAGCAGAAAATACCCCCCAAAATTTTTAACACAATTTCTCCCGAGTACGGCGATACCCCATATGTGACCCTAAACTGTTGCCTTGAAATACGACAGGGCTCCAAAGTGAGAGCGCCATGCGCATTTGAGGACTAAGTTAGGGACTTGCATAGGGGTGGACATAGGGGTATTCTACGCCAGTGATTCCCAAACAGGGTGCCTCCAGCTGTTGTAAAACTCCCAGCATGCCTAAGACGGTCAGTGGCTATCTGGCAATACGGGGAGCAGTTGTTTTGCAACAGCTGGAGGCTCCGTTTTGGAAACAGTGGCATACCAGACGTTTTTCATTTTTATTGGGGAGGGGGGCTGTGTAGGGGTATGTGTATATGTAGTGTTTTTTACTTTTTATTTTATTTTTTGTTAGTGTAGTGTAGTGTTTTTAGGGTACAGTCGCACGGACGGGGGTTCACAGTAGTTTCTCGTTGGCAGCTTGAGCTGCGGCAGAAAATTTACCGCAGCTCAAACTTGCAGCCGGATACTTACTGTAAACCTCCGCCCATGTGAGTGTACCCTGTACGTTCACATTGGGGGGAGAAACATCCAGCTGTTGCAAAACTACAACTCCCAGCATGTACGGTCTATCAGTGCATGGTGGGAGTTGTAGTTTTGCAACAGCTGGAGGCACACTGGTTGTGAAACACCGAGTTTAGTAACAAACTCAGTGTTTTGCAACCAGTGTGCCCTCAGCTGTTGCAAAAGCTACAACCCCCAGCATGTACAGACAGCGGAAGGGCATGCTGGGACTTGTAGTCATGCAACAGCCGGAGGCATGCTACTTAGCTGGGGATGCTGGGGATTGTAGTTATGCAACAGCTGGAGACACACTGGTTTGCTACTTAACTCAGTGTGCCTTCAGCTGTTGCAAAACTACAACTCTCAGCAGTCACTGACAGCCAACGGGCATGCTGGGAGCTGTAGTTATGCAACCAGCAGATGCACCACTACAACTCCCAGCGGGCACTTTCGCTGATTGTGCAAGCTGGGAGTTGTAGTTATACAACAGCTGAAGGTACACTTTTCCATAGAAAAATTGTGCCTCCAGCTGTTGCAAAACTATAAGTCCCAGCATGCCCATAAGGGAATGCTGGGAATTGTGGTGGTCTGCCTCCTGCGGTTGCATAACTACAGCTCCCAGCATGCCCTTTTTTCATGCTGGGAGCTGTTGTTAAGCAACTGCAGGAGGCTGTCACTCACCTCCAACTGCAGATCCACGCCGCCGCCGCCGCCGCGCAGGTCAGTCCCTCGCCAACAGGGACGCCAGGGATCGGGGTCCCCAGCTACCGGGGTCTTTTTCCCACACCCGCTCACGTCCTCCGGAAGAGGGGCGGAGCGGGTTGCGGGAGTGACACCCGCAGCAGGCGCCCTGATTGGTCGGCCGGGAAACCGGCCAACGAATCAGGGCGATCGTGCGGTGGCACCAGTGCCACCTCACCCCTGCTGGCTATGGCTGAACAGCCAGTAATTCCGGGTCACTGGAGACCCGATTGACCCGGAATCCGCCGCAGATCGCTGGACTGAATTGTCCAGCGATCTCCGGCCATCGCCGACATGGGGGGACATGATGACCCCCCTGGGCGATATGCCAGGATGCCTGCTGAACGATTTCAGCAGGCATCCGGCACCGGCTCCGCTCCAGCTAGCAGCTGGGGCCAGAAATGCGCAGGGCGTATCCATACGCCCTGTGTCCTTAAGGACTTTGAAACGGGGGTGTATGGATACGCCCTGTGTCCTTAAGGGGTTAATACCCGTGATGGGCACTTCGAGTACCTTGTGATGCCTTTTGGTCTCTGTAATGTTCCGGTAATTTTTTAAGAATTTGTCAATGACATATTCCATGATCTTCTCTACACTTGTGTCATGGTGTATTTGGATGATATCCTGATCTTCTCTCCCAAATTGGAGGTCCATCGCACACATGTGCGTCAGGTCCTATGACACCAATGGCATAATCGCCTCTAAGCCAAACTCAAGAAATGCTTTTTCAAGAAGACAAGTCTTCAGTTTCTTGGATATATTGTCTCCAACCAAGGCTTCCAGATGGACCCTGATAAGCTGTCTTCGGTTCTTAACCCCTTAAGGACGCAGGACGTAAATGTAGGTCCTGGTGCGGTGGTACTTAACGCACCAGGACGTACATTTACGTCCTAAGCATAACCACGGGCATCGGAGCGATGCCCGTGTCATGCGCGGCTGATCCCGCAGGCGTCCGCCATTAACCCCTCAGGTGCCGGGATCAATACAGATCCCGGCATCTGCGGCAGTGCGCGATTTGAATGAATGATCGGATCGCCCGCAGCGCTGCTGCGGGGATCCGATCATTCATAACGCCGCACGGAGGTCCCCTCTCCTTCCTCCGTGCGGCTCCCGGCGTCTCCTGCTCTGGTCTGTGATCGAGCAGACCAGAGCAGAAGATGACCGAAAAAACTGATCTGTTCTATGTCCTATACATAGAACAGATCAATATTAGCAATCATGGTATTGCTATGAATAGTCCCCTATGGGGACTATTCAAGTGTAAAAAAAAATGTAAAAAAATTTAAAAGTAAAAAAAAAGTGAAAAATCCCCTCCCCCAATAAAAAAGTAAAATGTCCGTTTTTTCCTATTTTACCCCCAAAAAGCGTCAAAATTTTTTTTTATAGACATATTTGGTATAGCCGCGTGCGTAAATGTCCGAACTATTAAAATAAAATGTTAATGATCCCGTACGGTTAACGGCGTGATCGAAAAAAAAAATAAAAAGTCCAAAATTCCTACTTTTTTTAATACATTTTATTTAAAAAAATTATAAAAAAAATGTATTAAAAGTTTTTTATATGCAAATGTGGTATCAAAAAAAAGTACAGATCATGGCGCAAAAAATGATCCCCCATACTGCCGCTTATACGGAAAAATAAAAAAGTTAGGGGTCATCAAAATAAAGGGATTATAAACGTACTGTTACGCCGAGCGCTCCGGGTCCCCGCTCCTCCCCGGAGCGCTCGCTTCACTCTCTCCGCTGCAGCGCTCCGGTCACGTCCTCTGACCCGGGGCGCTGCGATCCCGCTGCCAGCCGGGATGCGATTCGCGATGCGGGTAGCGCCCGCTCGCGATGCGCACCCCGGCTCCCCTACCTGACTCGCTCCCCGTCTGTTCTGTCCCGGCGCGCGCGGCCCCGCTCCCTAGGGCGCGCGCGCGCCGGGTCTCTGCGATTTAAAGGGCCACTGCGCCGCTGATTGGCGCAGTGGTTCCAATTAGGGTAATCACCTGTGCACTTCCCTATATTACCTCACTTCCCTTGCACTCCCTTGCCGGATCTTGTTGCCTTAGTGCCAGTGAAAGCGTTCCTTGTGTGTTCCTTGCCTGTGTTTCCAGACCTTCTGCCGTTGCCCCTGACTACGATCCTTGCTGCCTGCCCCGACCTTCTGCTACGTCCGACCTTGCTTCTGCCTACTCCCTTGTACCGCGCCTATCTTCAGCAGCCAGAGAGGTGAGCCGTTGCTAGTGGATACGACCTGGTCACTACCGCCGCAGCAAGACCATCCCGCTTTGCGGCAGGCTCTGGTGAAAACCAGTAGTGGCTTAGAACCGGTCCACTAGCACGGTCCACGCCAATCCCTCTCTGGCACAGAGGATCCACTACCTGCCAGCCGGCATCGTGACAGTAGATCCGGCCATGGATCCCGCTGAAGTTCCTCTGCCAGTTGTCGCTGACATCACCACGGTGGTCGCCCAGCAGTCACAACAGATAGCGCAACAAGGCCAACAGCTGTCTCAACTGACCGTTATGCTACAACAGTTACTACCACAGCTTCAGCAGTCATCTCCTCCGCCAGCTCCTGCACCTCCTCCGCAGCGAGTGGCCGCTCCTGGGATACGCTTATCCTTGCCGGATAAATTTGATGGGGACTCTAAGTTTTGCCGTGGCTTTCTTTCCCAATGTTCCCTGCATCTGGAGATGATGTCGGACCTGTTTCCCACTGAAAGGTCTAAGGTGGCTTTCGTAGTCAGTCTTCTGTCCGGAAAAGCCCTGTCATGGGCCACACCGCTCTGGGACCGCAATGACCCCGTCACTGCCTCTGTACACTCCTTCTTCTCGGAAATCCGAAGTGTCTTTGAGGAACCTGCCCGAGCCTCTTCTGCTGAGACTGCCCTGTTGAACCTGGTCCAGGGTAATTCTTCCGTTGGCGAGTATGCCGTACAATTCCGTACACTTGCTTCAGAATTGTCCTGGAATAATGAGGCCCTCTGCGCGACCTTCAAAAAAGGCCTATCCAGCAACATTAAAGATGTTCTGGCCGCACGAGAAATCCCTGCTAATCTACATGAACTCATTCACCTAGCCACTCGCATTGACATGCGTTTTTCTGAAAGGCGCCAGGAACTCCGCCAAGATATGGACTCTGTTCGCACGAGGCGTTTCGTCTCCTCGGCTCCTCTCTCCTCTGGTCCCCTGCAATCTGTTCCTGTGCCTCCCGCCGTGGAGGCTATGCAGGTCGACCGGTCTCGCCTGACACCTCAAGAGAGGACACGACGCCGTATGGAGAACCTCTGCCTGTACTGTGCTAGTACCGAACACTTCCTGAGGGATTGTCCTATCCGTCCTCCCCGCCTGGAAAGACGTACGCTGACTCCGCACAAAGGTGAGACAGTCCTTGATGTCTACTCTGCTTCTCCACGTCTTACTGTGCCTGTGCGGATGTCTGCCTCTGCCTTCTCCTTCCCTGCTGTGGCCTTCTTGGACTCTGGATCTGCAGGAAATTTTATTTTGGCCTCTCTCGTCAACAGGTTCAACATCCCGGTGACCAGTCTCGCCAGACCCCTCTACATCAATTGTGTAAATAATGAAAGATTGGACTGTACCATACGTTTCCGCACGGAGCCCCTTCTTATGAGCATCGGATCTCATCATGAGAGGATTGAACTTTTGGTCCTCCCCAATTGCACCTCGGAAATTCTCCTTGGACTTCCCTGGCTTCAACTTCATTCCCCTACCCTGGATTGGTCCACTGGGGAGATCAAGAGTTGGGGGTCCTCTTGTTCCAAGAACTGTCTAAAACCGGTTCCCAGTAACCCTTGCCGTAACTCTGTGGTTCCTCCAGTAACCGGTCTCCCTAAGGCCTATATGGACTTCGCGGATGTTTTCTGCAAAAAACAAGCTGAGACACTACCTCCTCACAGGCCTTATGATTGCCCTATCGACCTCCTCCCGGGCACTACTCCACCCCGGGGCAGAATTTATCCTCTCTCTGCCCCAGAGACTCTTGCCATGTCCGAATACGTCCAGGAGAATCTAAAGAAGGGCTTTATCCGTAAATCCTCCTCTCCTGCCGGAGCCGGATTTTTCTTTGTGTCCAAAAAAGATGGCTCCCTACGTCCTTGCATTGACTACCGCGGTCTTAATAAAATCACGGTTAAGAACCGCTACCCCTTACCCCTCATCTCTGAACTCTTTGATCGCCTCCAAGGTGCCCACATCTTCACTAAATTGGACTTAAGAGGCGCCTATAACCTCATCCGCATCAGAGAGGGGGACGAGTGGAAAACGGCATTTAACACCAGAGATGGACACTTTGAGTATCTGGTCATGCCCTTTGGACTGTGCAACGCCCCTGCCGTCTTCCAAGACTTTGTCAATGAAATTTTTCGTGATCTGTTATACTCCTGTGTTGTTGTATATCTGGACGATATCCTAATTTTTTCTGCCAATCTAGAAGAACACCGCCAGCATGTCCGTATGGTTCTTCAGAGACTTCGTGACAACCAACTCTATGCCAAAATTGAGAAATGTCTGTTTGAATGCCAATCTCTTCCTTTTCTAGGATATTTGGTCTCTGGCCAGGGACTACAGATGGATCCAGACAAACTCTCTGCCGTCTTAGATTGGCCACGCCCCTCCGGACTCCGTGCTATCCAACGCTTTTTGGGGTTCGCCAATTATTACAGGCAATTTATTCCACATTTTTCTACCATTGTGGCTCCTATCGTGGCTTTAACCAAAAAAAGTGCTGATCCCAAGTCCTGGCCTCCTCAAGCAGAAGACGCCTTTAAACGACTCAAGTCTGCCTTTTCTTCGGCTCCCGTCCTCTCCAGACCTGACCCTTCCAAACCCTTCCTATTGGAGGTTGATGCCTCCTCAGTGGGAGCTGGAGCTGTTCTTCTACAAAAAAATTCTTCCGGGCATGCTGTCACTTGTGGTTTTTTCTCTAGGACCTTCTCTCCAGCGGAGAGGAACTACTCCATCGGGGATCGAGAGCTTCTAGCCATTAAATTAGCACTTGAGGAATGGAGGCATCTGCTGGAGGGATCAAGTTCTCCTGTTATTATCTACACCGACCACAAGAACCTCTCCTACCTCCAGTCTGCCCAACGGCTGAATCCTCGCCAGGCCCGGTGGTCTCTGTTCTTTGCCCGATTTAATTTTGAGATTCACTTTCGTCCTGCCGATAAGAACATTAGGGCCGATGCTCTCTCTCGTTCCTCGGATGCCTCAGAAGTTGATCTCCCTCCGCAACACATCATTCCACCTGACTGCCTGATCTCCACTTCTCCTGCCTCCATCAGGCAGACTCCTCCAGGGAAGACCTTTGTTTCTCCACGCCAACGCCTCGGAATCCTCAAATGGGGTCACTCCTCCCATCTCGCAGGTCATGCGGGCATCAAGAAATCTGTGCAACTCATCTCCCGCTTCTATTGGTGGCCGACTCTGGAGACGGATGTTGGGGACTTTGTGCGAGCCTGCACTATCTGTGCCCGGGATAAGACTCCTCGCCAGAAGCCCGCTGGTTTTCTTCATCCTCTGCCTGTCCCCGAACAGCCTTGGTCTCTGATTGGTATGGATTTTATTACTGATTTACCCCCTTCCCGTGGCAACACTGTTATTTGGGTGGTCGTTGATCGATTCTCCAAAATGGCACATTTCATCCCTCTTCCTGGTCTTCCTTCTGCGCCTCAGTTGGCTAAACAATTTTTTGTACACATTTTTCGTCTTCACGGGTTGCCTACGCAGATTGTCTCGGATAGAGGTGTCCAATTCGTGTCTAAATTCTGGAGGGCTCTCTGTAAACAACTCAAGATTAAATTAAATTTTTCCTCTGCATATCATCCCCAGTCCAATGGACAAGTAGAAAGAATTAACCAGATCTTGGGTGATTATTTGCGACATTTTGTTTCCTCCCGCCAGGATGACTGGGCAGATCTCCTTCCATGGGCCGAATTCTCGTATAACTTCAGGGTCTCTGAATCTTCCTCCAAATCCCCATTTTTCGTGGTGTACGGCCGTCACCCTCTTCCTCCCCTCCCTACCCCCTTGCCCTCTGGTCTGCCCGCTGTGGATGAAATTTCTCGTGACCTTTCCATTATATGGAGAGAGACCCAAAATTCTCTCTTACAGGCTTCTTCACGCATGAAGAGGTTCGCGGATAAGAAAAGAAGAGCTCCCCCCGTTTTTTCCCCTGGAGACAAGGTATGGCTCTCCGCTAAATATGTCCGCTTCCGTGTCCCTAGCTACAAGTTGGGACCACGCTATCTTGGTCCTTTCAAAATTTTGTGTCAAATTAATCCTGTCTCTTATAAACTTCTTCTTCCTCCTTCTCTTCGTATCCCTAATGCCTTTCACGTCTCTCTTCTCAAACCACTCATCCTCAACCGTTTTTCTCCCAAATCTGTTCCTCCCACTCCTGTTTCCGGCTCCTCGGACGTCTTCTCGGTCAAGGAAATTTTGGCTGCCAAAAAGGTCAGAGGGAAAAATTTTTTTTTAGTAGACTGGGAGGGTTGTGGTCCTGAAGAGAGATCCTGGGAACCTGAGGACAACATCCTTGACAAAAGTCTGCTCCTCAGGTTCTCAGGCTCCAAGAAGAGGGGGAGACCCAAGGGGGGGGGTACTGTAACGCCGAGCGCTCCGGGTCCCCGCTCCTCCCCGGAGCGCTCGCTTCACTCTCTCCGCTGCAGCGCTCCGGTCACGTCCTCTGACCCGGGGCGCTGCGATCCCGCTGCCAGCCGGGATGCGATTCGCGATGCGGGTAGCGCCCGCTCGCGATGCGCACCCCGGCTCCCCTACCTGACTCGCTCCCCGTCTGTTCTGTCCCGGCGCGCGCGGCCCCGCTCCCTAGGGCGCGCGCGCGCCGGGTCTCTGCGATTTAAAGGGCCACTGCGCCGCTGATTGGCGCAGTGGTTCCAATTAGGGTAATCACCTGTGCACTTCCCTATATTACCTCACTTCCCTTGCACTCCCTTGCCGGATCTTGTTGCCTTAGTGCCAGTGAAAGCGTTCCTTGTGTGTTCCTTGCCTGTGTTTCCAGACCTTCTGCCGTTGCCCCTGACTACGATCCTTGCTGCCTGCCCCGACCTTCTGCTACGTCCGACCTTGCTTCTGCCTACTCCCTTGTACCGCGCCTATCTTCAGCAGCCAGAGAGGTGAGCCGTTGCTAGTGGATACGACCTGGTCACTACCGCCGCAGCAAGACCATCCCGCTTTGCGGCGGGCTCTGGTGAAAACCAGTAGTGGCTTAGAACCGGTCCACTAGCACGGTCCACGCCAATCCCTCTCTGGCACAGAGGATCCACTACCTGCCAGCCGGCATCGTGACACGTACTAATTTGGTTAAAAAGTTTGTGATTTTTTTTAAGCGCAACAATAATATAAAAGTATATAATAATGGGTATCATTTTAATCGTATTGACCCTCAGAATAAAGAACATATGTCATTTTTGCCATAAATTGTACGGCGTGAAAACGAAACCTTCCAAAATTAGCAAAATTGCGTTTTTCGTTTTAATTTCCCCACAAAAATAGTGTTTTTTGGTTGCGCCATACATATTATGATATAATGAGTTATGTCATTACAAAGGACAACTGGTCGCGCAAAAAACAAGCCCTCATACTAGTCTGTGGATGAAAATATAAAAGAGTTATGATTTTTAGAAGGTGAGGAGGAAAAAATGAAAACGTAAAAATTTAATTGTCTGAGTCTTTAAGGCCAAAATGGGCTGAGTCCTTAAGGGGTTAAAGGGGTTATCCAGGAAAAAACTTTTTTTTATATATCAACTGGCTCCAGAAAGTTAAACAGATTTGTAAATTTAAAAAAATCTTAATCCTTTCACTACTTATGAGCTTCTGAAGTTAAGGTTGTTCTTTTCTAAGGGCTCTCTGATGACACGTGTCTTGGGAACCGCCCAGTTTAGAAGAGGTTTGCTATGGGGATTTGCTTCTAAACTGGGCAGTTCCTGAGACACGTGTCATCAGAGACAACTTAGACAGAAAAGAACAACCTTAACTTCAGAAGCTTATAAGTACTGAAAGGATTAAGATTTTTTTAATAGAAGTAATTTACTAATCTGTTTAACTTTCTGGAGCCAGTTGATATATAAAAAAAAAAGTTTTTTTTCCGGGATAACCCCTTTAACTTTCCTCGACCTTCTGACCTGCAGGCTATGCAATGCTTTCTGGGGTTCGCCAAATATTATCGACAGTTTATACCAGACTTTCCTCGCTGGTTGCATCAATTGTGGCTCTCACTAAGAAGAATGGTAACCCCAAATCCTGGCCTCCTGACACTGAAGAAGCATTCTTCTTTTGTATCTTCAGTCCGCTCAGTGTCTGAATCCCCGGCAAGCCAGATGGTCTCTTTTCTTCTCTAGATTCTATTTTCTTATTCACTTTCGGCCCGCGGATACGAACATTAAGGCCAATGCTCTCTCCAGGGCTTTTGATATGGTGGGTCTGGACTCCTCCCCTCGGCACATGGTGCCTCCTGAACGTTTGATCTCAGTTGCTCCTCTTGACCTTCACCAAGTTCTACCAGGGAAGTCTTTTGTGCCATCCCGCCTTAGAATTAAGGTATTTAATTGGCCGGGCATCCGGGTATACGAAAATCCACTCAGCTCATCTCCCAACATTATTGGTGGCCGAATTTGGAGCGAGTAGATCTGCGGGTCTACTATAATCTCTGCCCATTTCAGAGTGTCCTTGGACACACATTGCCATGGACTTCATCACTGATCTACCACCCTGCTCTAACAACACGGTCATTTGGGTTGTCAAAGATCGTTTCTCCAAAATGTCCCATTTTTGTTTCTTTGCCTGGACTTCCCTCTGCTCCACAGATGGCGGATCAATTCTTCCAGCATATTTTCCATTTACATGGTTTACCGTTACACATTGTCTCTGACCGAGGGGTCCAGTTTGTTTCCAAATTCTGATGGGCCCTCTGTTCTCGCCTCAAAGTCAAGTTGGACTTTTTTTCTGCATACCACCCACAGACCAAAGGCCAGGTAGAGAGAGTGAACCAAATTTTGGGAGACTATCTGCAACACTTTGTTTCTGCATGACAGGACAATTGGGCCAACCTACTTCCTTTGGCAGAGTTTTCTTATAATCACTGGGACTCTGAGGCTACTAGAAAATCACCATTCTTTATAGTCTACGGCAACCATCATTGCCCTCCTCTTCCTCTACCAGCTTCTTCTGGCGTACCTGCCGTGGATGTTTAAATCCAAGACATTATGGCTATTTGTCAGGATACCTGGCGTTCTTTCGTACACGCCTCAACCCTGATGAAGTCACAGGCCGATAAAAGAAGAAGACCAACCCCGATCTTTTCTCCTGGAGATAAAGTCTGGCTGTCTGCCAAATATGTTCATTTAAAGATTCCCAGTTACAAACTAAGTCCTCGGTTCCTACAAAATTCTACGCCGTATTAACCCGGTGTCTTGCAAACTCTGCCTGCCTTCTTACCTTCGCATCCCAAACTCCTTCCGTGTCTCCCTCCTTAAGCCTCTTGTTCTTAACCATTTTTCCCAGGGGGATGTTTCACCTTCTCCGGTGTTCGGTGCTTCAATGTGTTTGAGGTGAAGTACATTCTGGCCCCCAAGACTGTCAGAGGGAGACGGTTCTTTCTGGTTGATTGGAAGGGGTTCGGGCAGGAAGAGAGATGTTGGGAACCTGATGAAAACATCCTGGACCGGAATCTTGTACTTAGGTTCCTGCAGCCTAAAAAAAGGGGAGATCTAAGGGGGGGGGGTACTGTTACGTGTAGCGCCACTGGCCGTGGGCTCATTCTCTGTCCTACACCCCACACGGACCGCAGTGCACTTCGCATGATGCGATGCTATAGCGCTCAGTCTGTCGCTTCTCACCTGCCCCGCCATCTTCCTGTTTCCTCTGTCCTCCTAGGGCGTTCACACGCCAGTTCTAAGAGATTTTAAAGGCCAGTGCACCACTCATTGGTGTTTCCCTGGAACTGACTCTATTTAACCCCGCACTTCCTCCCGTTCCCTGCCAGATCTTTGTGCCCTGTTGCCTTAGAGAATGTGTTTCCTGTGTTATCTGCTATTCCGTGTACCAGTTCTCTGGCTACGTTTCCTGACCACAGTTCCTTTCCGCGAGCTCTGACCTACCTCCCTGTTCCCGACTCTGAGTACGTCTCTTCCTTCAGTGCCTTGCATCACCTCCGCTGCCTTTGTGGACGAGTTGTGCCAGGGTGACACCTGGGAGCTGCCTGCCGCACTATCCATATTTGTGAAGTGTTGGTCTGGCACCATGGTCAATCTACTCTGATGCATCAGGCTTTGGCAGATGAAAATCCTGGCTGATCCATGCTTGATTTATCTTCACAAAGGTCACTCTCTCCACATTATTTGTGGACAGATGAGTTTTCCTTGGCTTTTCCTTGGCACCCACCGCACTAAACACCCGATTTTATGGCACGCTACTGGCCGGGCAGGACAGCTTTTCCAGGGCAAACTCTGCTAGTTGCGGCCACAAATCAAGTTTGGCTGCCCAGAAGTCCAGCAGATCTTCAAGGTGAGTTGGCATGGTCATGTCAAAGTATGCCACCACCTACTGGTTCAGGTCCTGCTCCAGGTCTACCTGCTGCTGATGAGTTGCTTCACTATGTGGGTGAAGAAAGCTACTTATCAGCGACTGTAGACTCAGGCTGCTGCTGATGGAGCTGCTCCTGCCACCCCACCCCCTCCTCAGCATCCATGGCAGTGGAAGGTGAGATCAAGTCAGACCTGCGAGAAGATGGACGATGATGCAGATAAGAATCGGCCAACTGACTACGTAGGATGTCTCTATAGTAGGTCAGTTTGTCCTCCCTCTCAGTGGGTGTAAAAAAGTCCCCCATTTTGCGCCGGTAGCGAGGGTCCAGTAAGGTGAAGAGCCAGAAGTCATCCCGCTGCCGAATGGTGACAATTTGGGAACACACACTTTTGTTTGTCCCTTTCTCTTCAATAAAAGGCTGAAGTGACTGGCCAGAATATGGCTGCCAATTATATAGGGCTGGGACATACCAGGGTGACTGGCTGCTGATAGGCTGCATGCTGCATGTGATTCAGGGTCACCCCGCCTACCCTTGTTCCCGCTTTCCCAGGATTCCTTTCCCCATGTCCTTACATGTGGATCCACCATTTTAGATGCCCTGGAGCCTGGACCGCACTAAATGGAGTTTAATGAAGTGATTCGCGTGATCGAATCACAGTGATATTCACAATCAAATTTTTCCTGCAATTCGTAACAAATTCAGATTCATCAGATTTGATTCGCTCATCCCTAGTTACAATAATAAAATCTGGTATGAAAGAACTCAAATGGCCCGCTCCAATGGCCCGCACAGAACCATGACTGCAACCTCATTAAATGCCAGCAAATTGACAATTGGAAAACCTTATAGACAATGGGAATAGTATAGCCCAGTTGTCAGTTTATTTACGAAGTAAAGAAGAATGACACAATGGAGAGTTATAAGAAAATGATTACTTTATTTGTAGTGTCAAAATATTCTGCAGTGCTGTACAGAGTTTTTCATTACTTACATTGGTTTTTGTCCCCAATGGGGCTGAAATGTGGGAAGAAACCAGAGTATCTGGAGGAAAGTCGCACAAATGTATACTTTAAAAAGCATTTTTTTTTATTCTTGCTTTGTACTTATAATGGCACAAAAACATTTTCTCCATAGGTGTTTACTTTTTGTTCTGCTGGTTGTTATCAGTGAAGTCCACCACAGAAGCAATTTTTAACCTACTTATCAGGCTTTTGTTCTTCACTCCTGAGCCAATTTCTAGGCAGCCGCTGTTTAATAGAAGCAATAACATAGTCCCAGAGCATAAGTTAAATGTTTCCAAAGAAACCTGTTCACCCAACTGAGGCCAATAATGTCATTTTGGTCTCAATTTGGGACATAGAGGCTAGCGTTTGCCAGATAGAATAGTGTAGACTGCCATGCTATTTCATCCGGCTTGACCCTGTTAAAAAGTATACTATGTGGTATACTTTTAACATGGGCCCTTATATAAGAAAAAGGCCACTAAGTGGCATCTCTCATAACTTTTCATGGGACATATACACAGTGTAAACCTTTAGGAGAGGAATAAAAAGCCAATAATAAGCTCAGTAAAGACTTGATTTTCTAACAGATTTTACTGATTTTAGAGGCTGTAGAACACAACCTAAACTTTTTTTTGTTAAACCTAAACCTATGGATAATTTTTTTTTTTGGTCTAATATAAGTAACAAATCAAGTTAAAACTAATATTGTTCTCTTATTAAGCCTGCAAGGAACACTATTAGAAAGTCGAATTTTGGATGTTTGCTTGAATTCCTTTTAGGTTTGATGTTCTATAAACTCCTATATTTAGATACAGCAATAGCTGAAAATACTGGCTTGCCAATACAGAGTGCTACATTTGTTTTATATCTTGTTTTATTATTTTAATTTTGCACAGGCAAGCTTTCAGCTAAAGCAAATGAAATCATCAGTGCGTAACGTTAGAAGAGGCGAGATAATGACTTTGTACCTTTGCACTGAGATTTACATTTTTAAAGTGCATCTTATAGCATTATAATAGCAAAGCAATTTCACTAACCAGAAATGTAACAAGGGAAACTGTGTGGTGATATTTTAAACAGCAGGAGATCCTGTTCTGGTCCTGATTTCCTCACAGACACCAAAGAATCCATCTCTGTGTGTTACCCATGCTATGACTGCTTATAATGAATATAATGACAAATCAGCTTAAAGAAAAGTAATGTTCTAAAAAGCCTTAAAATCTACCCAGGACAACCAAATAACAATTAAGATTGATATTATCTATTGCAAGCTTCATTGCTATCTTTATTTGAAAACAGTATGAAAGTACATGCAGACACCTGTCACCAGATATTTTCTCCAAATGTTCAACTAACAATAATAGAAAGATCCATATTACATGTAGATAAAATAGTCACTTGGTTTTATTCACCTTTACAAAAGGTCAGATTTTTACTCACAAACCAAAATAAAGTTGCATGTTTTACAGTATGTATTTGTAAGGACTCAAGTTGAACTTAGTGGTACTCTGTTGGGCGTCTGTTAAATGGGCCCTGCCATTTGCCAAAACATTTTACACTGTGGAAGGTGATGCATAAAAAAAAAAAAAAAAAAAAACAAGTATACAGTGAGCAACAAAGACAGAAAAAATAAAGGTCATATGAATGGCACCATTACTGATTTTCTGGAGGATGGTCCCTTGTGATTGAAATAATAAATACAGATAGGGAAAATTATGATGATTTGAGTATGATGGCTAGAAAATAGTAAAACTAGTAGCCTAAGAATTCAGAAATAGCAAAGAATAGAAAAATAGTAGGTGCACAACAAGAAATACATATACAACTATATCTATACATTTTCCAATGATGTCGTATTGATAAACAAATGAAAAAAGGCTACCACTGCCAGTTCAATTCACAAAACACAATTGCACTTGCCCAAAGGTATTCACTCCCATACTTCAGAGCACCATTAAGCTCCTCAAAACTGCTCAGTATACACATTAAATATAAACTGTACTACTTCATGTACAATCCATAAACATGAGAAAGAGATTTACTCACGATCCATAAATACGTTTTCTGTAAACTTGTTTTCTTTATTGGTATTTTTCTAATCTATATATATAAAACTCAACGTGTGTGTGTGTGTGTGTGTGTGTATGTGTGTATGTTCCAGCATCACGTCCAAACGGCTAAAGATATTAACATGAAACTTGGCACACATGTTTCTTATATGTCAACAACAAACATAGGATAGGTGATTTAACCCTTACTCACCCCCATTTGCCAGGGGCGGGGTTTATGTTTAAAGTCCCATGCAAATCAATGGGAAATGTATGTTCCCATTTAATTTCCGTACAGCTGGAGATATTTCATTACCTGGTACACATATTACGGGTCGGGATATGAGGACGGGATGGGAGGTCAGGATAGGAGGTCGAGATAGGAGGTCGGGATAGGAGGACAGGATATGAGGACGAGATATGAGTTCGGGATAGGAGGTCGGGATAGAAGGACAAGATAGGAGGATGGGATATGAGGACAGGATAGGAGGTCTGGATAGGAGGTCGAGATAGGAGGACGGGATAGGAGGTCGAGATAGGAGGACGGGATAGGAGGTCGAGATATGAGGACGGGAAAGGAGGTCGGGATAGGAGGACGGGATAGGAGGTCTGGATAGGAGGTCAGGATAGGAGGTTGAGATAGGAGCTCGAGATTGGAGGATGGGATAGGAGGTCGAGATAGGAGGACTGGATAGGAGGACGGGATAGGAGGACGGGATAGGAAATCGAGATAGGAGGACGGGATATGAGGATGGGATATTAGGTTGAGATAGGAGGTCGGGATTGGAGGACGGTATAGAAGGTCGGGACAGGGGGTCGAGATAGGACAGGATAGTAGGTCGGGATGTGGGGTTGGGATATGACAACAATATATGAGGACTGCATATGAAGTCAAAAGCTTCCTCCTTTGTTTATTTTCCTCCCCAAAAAGGATTAGGAAGGAAAAACCGGGCAACCCTGGGTACTCAGCTAGTCGTCTTATAAAACAAGGTGCTTAGGTGCAGGTAGCAGACGCAGCTTACATGAACTGTGTTTCCCAGGTCATGCACGAGAGTAAGGGCGGACTCCTCCCAACGTCATGCCACGGCCTGGGGAACTACCAATGCCACTTCCAATGCTAGCTCCAATGCATTTCACTCGCCTACATTGTATGTGATTGTATTTATCAGGGAAATGTAAGAGCATATGTCACCATACCACTGCCATGGTTAGGTGTAGATAGTGTGAGAAGGTGAAGGGCATTATGGTTGATGGTCCGTATGTGTCACCAAGGCTCCTGGCCTTGGTGAAGTAAGAGCAGATAATTGTATAGTGTCTGTGCTGCGATGCAGACTGACACTGTTGCTGTAGTATGGCTGGAAAGCCAATCCGGGATGGCTCTTACTAGGAATGGTCAAGTGTTTAGTGGGGGCCATTACCCACAATCCAGGCTACCTTTTGTTGCCCTTAAAGCTAGGCTGCCTCACCAGCTGAGGGGGATTTTGCATGTTGCAGCTCACACTGCTAGAGAGAGCTGAGTGTGGAGATCTTCCTTGAGAGTGTGGAAGCTGATGAGCAGACTGCTTGGAGACTTGGAAAAGACTTGCTTGATGCTGCATGGCAAGGACTCATGTGTGAACAAATACCTAAGGAACGCAGGTGGACTTTTTTACTGTTTCCTTTGTTCTGCATGTAAGACTGTTTGCCAAGTGTGAATAAAACACTGAACTTTGATTTAAAAAGTCCTGTTTCTGTGCCTCTATACTGCAACCGCACCTGTCTGCAAGAGCGAGTCATCCCAATAGATAGATGGAAGTAGTACAAATATTGCATCACCCAGTGTTAAAATAATAGTAAAAAAGCTACCCAGGCATACTAATATATGGCAATTTGCCACCCTAACTAAACATGTAGGCTGTAGAAAACGTAGGCCACCATTAGGCTAACTAATCAACATGGTGTCAAACCAGAGAGTGTTTAAAGGGGTACTTCTCCCCTAGATATCTTATCCCCTAAACAAAGGATTGGGGATAAGATGTCGGATCGCAGTGGTCCTGCCACTAGGAACCCACGTGATATCTCCTGCAGCACCCCGTGTCATTTGGTGCACTCAAAGAACTTTGCTCCGTGCCTCATGATGGGCGATACAGGGGCCGGAGTATCATGACATCATGACCCTGTCCCCTCGTTATGTCACACCCCGCCCCCTCAATGTAAGTCTATAGGAGTGGGCGTGACAGCCACAACGACCCATCCCATAGACTTGTATTGAGGGGCTGGGCTTGACATCACAAGGGGGCGCGGTCATGATGCCCCTTTAGCACCTGAAATCAGGCACAGAGTGAAGTTCACTCTGTGCAGCAGATGACACGGGATGCTGCAGGAGAGATCGTGTGGGTTCCCAGTGGTTCCCCTTAGATACGGGATAAGATGTCTAGGGGCGGAGTACCCCTTTAAGGAGATACTTCCAACACACCACAACATTCCAAATGAAGTTCTCAAAGTATACAAGATACAGAATATACTGGGATCTGTCAGGGATTAAAGCCATATATATATATATCAATATTACAGTATAGAAGATATAACAGACATAGTAGTAAGGCAAAATATTGTTAAAGATATCACAGAAATCCCAGTATATAAAATAAACCCTACACTGGCCGAATTCAAATGATAAGCAGTATATGCCCAGTTACTATAGGTACACAGATTGGGACAGGTAGCATCACCGATAACACTACATTATGGTTGGTATGGATGCCAAAATACAGAGGGCTTATGAGCTAGGATAACATAGACTCAATATAGCAAAGTCTCCCCTTCACTAAGGATGTATCTGGCTACTTAGTTGTATGGATCTGACAATGGTCGGTAAACCTGGATCAACATTCTGTCCCTATAAATCTAGTATACATAACCAGCAATGTTATTACTCTCCAAAAATGCATCCAGACCCCATTTTGAACTCTTTTACATAGTTCACCATGACCACCTTCTCTGGCAGAGAGTTTTTCATAGCCTCATTGTTCTTACAGTAAAGAACCCCCAGCTGTTCTGGTGTAGAAACCTTCTTTCCTCAAGATGTAGAGGATGCCCCCTTGTTATAGATACAGTCCTGGGTATAAATCATGGGAGAGATCTCTGTATGGTTAGTTTGACAGGACCGATCCCCCACAAAGCCATTCTGATATGGAGTCGTACATTTATTTTTATCAAGATACTCCAAAATAGCATTTCTTAGAAAACCCTTAAACAATTTACATACAACGGAGGTTAAACTAACAGGTCTATAATTCCCGGGGTCACCTTTTGACCCCTTTTTAAATATTGGCACCACATTTGCTATGCGCCAGTCCTGGGGAACCTTTCCTGTCAATATAGAGTCCTTGAATATTAAAAATAGGGGTCTGTCTATTACATTACTTAATACCCTGAGGCCAAGAAAAGGATCACATGGCCTCAGGGTAGCCCATAATGCCTTACAAACAGCTCTCCCAGCCAATCAGGAGGCCGTATAGGGGTGATGTCAAAGCAACTATTAAAGCACAAAGCTTCAGCAGCCATTTAAGTGATAGCTAGTGATGTCGCGAACATAACATTTTCGGTTCGCGGACCGCGAACGCGAACTTCCGCAAAAGTTTGCGAACCAGCGAACCGCCATTGACTTCAATGGGCAGGCGAATTTTAAAACACACAGGGACTCTTTCTGGCCACAATAGTGATTTAAAAGTTGTTTCAAGGAGACTAACACCTGGACTGTGGCATGCCGGAGTGGGATCCATGGCAAAACTCCCATGGAAAATTACATAGTTGATGCAGAGTCTGGTTTTAATCCATAAAGGGCATAATTCACCTATTATTCCTAAATGGTTTGGAATAACGTGCTTTAGGCAGCACATACCGTATTTATCGGTGTATAACACGCACTTTTTAGGCTAAAATTTTTAGCCTAAAGTCTGTGTGCGTGTTATACGCCGATACACCCCCAGGAAAGGCAGGGGGAGGGTGGCTGTCGCTGCCCGCTTCTCTCCCCCTGCCTTTCCTGGGGTCTAGAGCGTTGCTGCCGGCCCTTCTCTCCCCCTGGCTATCAGCGCCGCTGCCCGTTCTGTCCCCCTGACTATCGGTATTGGCGCCGATAGCCAGGGGGAGAGAAGAGGCGCCAACAGCCAGGGGGAGAGAAAGGGCAGCGCCACCCATTGCCGGCACCGCTGCCCCGTTACCTCCCCCCATCCCTGGTGGCATAATTACCTGGGTCGGGTCCGCGCTGCTGCAGGCCTCCGACGTGCGTCCCCAGCGTCGTTGCTATGCGCTGCACGACGTCAGTGCGCCGCGCATAGCAACGACGCAGGGGACGTGCGCTGGAGGCCTGCAGCAGCGCGGACCCGACCCGGGTAATTATGCCACCGGGGATGGGGGGAGGCAACGGGGCAGCGGCGCCGGCAATGGGTGCCGCTGACTCTTCTCTCCCCCTGGCTGTCGGCGCCGCTTCTCTCCCCCTGGCTATCGGCGCCGACACCGATAGTCAGGGAGAGAGAACGGGCAGCGGCGCAGATAGCCAGCGGGAGAGAAGGGGCAGCAGCAGGGCTCTAGACCCCAGGAAAGGCAGGGGGAGAGAGGCGGGCAGCGACGGCCTCTCTCCCCCTGCCTTTCCTGGGGGTGCATCGGGGTATACACGCGCACACACGCACCCTCATTTTACCATGGATATTTGGGTAAAAAACTTTTTTTACCCAAATATCCTTGGTAAAATGAGGGTGCGTGTTATAGGCCGGTGCGTGGTATACCCCGATAAATACGGTAGTTAGATCCCCCTTTTGGCATCACATAGTTAGATTCCCCCATGTTAATCAGCACATAAGATTCCCCCATATTAGGCAGAACATAGTTAGAGCCCCCCTTGAGGCAGCACATAGTGGGATTTGATCCCAAGGCCCCAGCACTGCAAGGCAGCAGTGCTAACCTCTTAGCCACCATGCTACCCTTAGCATACATCTAATATCCACGGTTGCTAAAATGGACAGAGATGTCAGCAGAGAGTACCAGATAAATTAGGCATGTACACATGGATGAAAAATGTGGTATTATCGCAGCTGTAGCAGCGGCCATAAAAATTGCAGCACCATAACAAGTGCAGTAGCAGAGGCCAGAAAAATTAGGCATATACACCTGGCTGGAAAATTTGGTATTGTCGCAGCTGTAGCAGCGGCCATAAAAATTGCAGCACCATAACAAGTGCAGCAGCAGAGGCCAGAAAAATTAGGCATGTACACATGGATGAAAAATTGGGTATTGTCGCAGCCGCAGCTATAGCAGCAGCCAGAAAAATTGCAGCACCATAACAAGTGCAGCAGCAGAGGCCAGAAAAAATAGGCATGTACACCTGGCTGGGAAATTTGGAATTGTCGCAGCTGTAGCAGCGGCCATAAAAATTGCAGCACCATAACAAGTGCAGCAGCAGAGGCCAGAAAAATTAGGCATGTACACATGGATGAAATATTGGGTATTGTCGCAGCTGTAGCAGCGGCCAGAAAAATTGCAGCACCATAACAAGTGCAGCAGCAGAGTCCCGAAAAATTAGGCATGTACACCTGGCTGGAAAATTGGGTATTGTCCCAGCTGCTGCCGTAGCAGCGGCCAGAAAAATTTCTGTTTGTTTTGCCAGGCAGAAAGTGCCCTAAAACATTGCGGCTTGAACCCTAGTTGGTGGTGGATAAGTCACACAAGTCATCCGGCATTCAGAGTTCAAATACAGCAGCGTGTGGACCATTTTTAGTCCAAGGCAGCTCATCTGATCAGTCAAATGTATCGCCCAGTGTCAGTCCCTTCGGGATCCATCCCTCATTCATCTTAAGAAAGGTGAGGTAATCCAGACTTTTTTGACCAAGGCTACTCCTCTTCTCAGTGACAATACCTCCTGCTGCACTGAAGGTCCTTTCTGACAGGACACGTGAAGCGGAACAGGCCAGAAGTTCGAGCGCAAATTGGGATAGCTCAGGCCACAGGTCAAGCCGGCACACCCAGTAGTCAAGGGGTTCATCGCTCCTCAGAGTGTCGATATCTGCGGTTAAGGCCAGGTAGTCTGCTACCTGTCGGTCAAGTCGTTCTCTGATGGTGGACCCTGAAGGGCTGTGGCAATGCGTAGGACTTAAAAAGCTCTGCATGTCCTCCATCAACAGCATGTCTGTACAGCATCCTGTCCTTGCCGACGTGTTCGTGGGAGGAGGATTACTTTCACCTCTTCCCCTGTTAGATCCCTGTTGTGCTGTGACATGACCCTTATACGCTGTGTACAGCATACTTCTTAATTTATTTTGGACCTGCTGAATATGCCTTTCTATAATGCGGTAACATGTCAGGCACTTTATGTTTATACCGGGGGTCTAGTAGCGTGGAGACCAAGTACAGGTCGTTATCCTTCATCCTTTTTATACGAGGGTCCCTCAACAGGCACGACAGCATGAAAGACCCCATTTGCACAAGGACGGATGCCGAGCTACTCATGTCCCGTTCCTCGTCCTCAGTGATGTCAGGGAAGTTATAATCTTCTTCCCCCCAGCCATGTACAACACCACGGGAACCAGATAGGTGACAAGGAGCACCCTGGGATGCCTGCTGTGGTTGGTCTTCCCCCTCCTCTTCAAAGCCACATTCCTCCTCTGACTCCTCTTCCTCACAATCTTCTTCCAGCATTGCCGCAGGTCCAGCAAGCGATGCTGATAAGGCTGTTTCTGGTGGTGATGGTGTCCACAACTCTTCCTCTTCACGCTCATCTACTGTCTGATCCAGCACTCTTCACAGGGCACGCTCCAGGAAGAAAACAAACGGTATGATGTCGCTTATGGTGCCTTCGGTGTGACTGACCAGGTTTGTCACCTCCTCAAAAGGACGCATGAGCCTACAGGCATTGCGCATGAGCCTCCAGTAACATGGCAAAAAAATTCCCAGCTCCGCAGAGGATGTCCTAGCACCCCGGTCATACAAATATTTGTTGACGGCTTTTTCTTGTTGGAGCAGGTGGTCGAACTTTAGGAGTGTTGAATTCCAACATGTCGGGCTGTCGCAAATCAAACGCCTCACTGGCATGTTGTTTCGCCGCTGGATATCTGACAAGTGCGCCATGGCCGTGTAGGAACGCCTGAAATGACCACACACCTTCCTGGACTGCTTCAGGACATCCTGTAAGCCTGGGTACTTGATCACAAAGCGTTGTACAATCAGATTACACACATGTGCCATGCATGGCACATGTGTCAACTTGCCCAACCTCAATGCCGCCAACAAATTTGTTCCATTTCACAAACCACCTTGCCGATCTCCAGTTGGTGCGGAGTCAGCCATTGGTCCACCTGTGTGTTCAGGGTCGACAGGAGCGCTGGTGCGGTGTGACTCTCCGCTTTGAGGCAAGTCAACCCCAAGATGGCATGACACTGCCGTATCCGGGATGTGGAATAGCACCTGGGGAGCTGGGTGGGTGCCGGTGATGTGGAGCAAGACGCAGAAGTGGAAGAGGACTCGGCCGAGGATGTTATGGAAGAGGATGGAGTAGGAGGAGTAGAGGAGGTGGCAGCAGGCCTGCCTGCAAGTCGAGGCGGTGTCACCAACTCCTCTGCAGAGCCACGCATTCCATGCTTGGCAGCCGTCACCAGGTTTACCCAATGCGCAGTGTAGGTGATATACCTGCCCTGACCATGCTTTGCAGACCAGGTATCAGTGCTCAGATGGACCCTTGTCTATACACTGTGTGACAGACATGCTATAATTTCCTTTTGCACAATGGAGTAAAGGTTGGGGATTGCCTTTTGTGCAAAAAAATTTCGTCCGGGTACCTTCCACTGCGGTGTCCCAATGGCTACAAATTTTTTAAAGGCCTCAGACTCCACCAGCCTGTATGGTAAAAGCTGGCGGGCTAGCAGTTCTGACAAGCCAGCTGTCAGACGCCGGGCTAGGGGGTGACTTTGAGACATTGTCTTCTTGCGCTCAAACATCTCCTTGACAGACACCTGACTGTGGGCAGATGAGCAGGAACTGCTCACGGGGAGAGACGGAGAGGCCGATGATTGAGAGGGGGCAAGGAGGGCAGCAGTGGTTGACTTGGCTGAAGATGCTGGATCAGGAGGAGGATGGCGGATTTGACTTTGTGTGCTGCTTGTACTGACGTGTTGATCCCATAGGCGTTTGTGATGTGACATTATGTGCCTAGGTGGGTGTTGGACTTCCCACGACTCAGTTTCTTCTGGCACAGGTTGCAAATGTTGTCAGAGGCAGACACACAAAAAAATGCCACACTGCTGAGCTCTATGATGACGGCATTCTGGTGGTAGCAACAGCATGCGTTGATTGGTGTCCCGTCTGGCTGACCCCGGGTGCCGATGCATGTTGTCTGACTGTGCCACTAGCTCCTTGCGACGACCTCCCCCTGCTTTCAACTCATCTCCTCCTTCTCTCTGTCTCCCCATCTGAACTTTCCCCCTCTTCTTCTCTTCTAGCGGGCACCCACGTGGCATCCACCGACGCAACATCATCATAAACACCTTCACCGCTCTCTGACACCTCAAGAAAGGAAGCAGCAGCGGGTACAACATCATCACACCGTACGTCCATGTGTGTTATGCTGCCTGACTGAGACATATCCCTGTTAACTACATCCTCTGGCAATAATGGTTGCGCATCACTCATGTCTTCAAACTGATGTGTAAATAACTCCTCTGATGGATCAAGTAAAGCTGCTGTGGTGCTAGTGTTGGTGGTGGCGGCAGGCGGGCAAGTGGTAGCATGAGAGGTGCCCGAAGCTAAGCTAGAGGAGGAAGACGGTGCTTCAAGGTTCCAAGCGGAAGCTGTAGTAGATTGGGTGTCTTGTGATAGCCAGTCAACTAAGTCCTCAGAACTTTGGGGGTTTATGGTACGTGGCCTCTGAACACTGGCCATTCTAGGGCCAAAGGTAATCCCAGCACCACGATGGCCCCTGCGGGGTGGGCTTCCTCTGCCTGTCATTTTTTTGGTTAAATTTGCACAAGTGTCACACCAAATGTGATTTGCACTAGGGTGACACAATTTGCCCTGCAGGCGAAAAAAAAATGGCAACTGTGACGTGAACTGACAGTGACGACTGATTTTATTTAACAGCCAAAAAAGATTTTTTTATTTTATTTGCACAACTGTCACACCTAATGTGATTTGCACTAGGGTGACACAATTTGCCCTGCAGGCAAAAAAAATGGCAACTGTGACGTGAACTGACAGTGACGACTGATTTTATTTAACAGCCAAAAAACATATTTTTTTTAATTTGCACAACTGTCACACCTAATGTGATTTGCACTAGGGTGACACAATTTGCCCTGCAGACAAAAAAAAATGGCAACTGTGACGTGAACTGACAGTGACGACTGATTTTATTTAACAGCCAAAAAAGTTTTTTTATTTTATTTGCACAACTGCCACACCTAATGTGATTTACACTAGGGTGACACAATTTGCCCTGCAGACCAAAAAAATGGCAACTGTGACGTGAACTGACAGTGACGACTGATTTTATTTAACAGCCAAATAAGGTATTGTTTTTTTTATTTGCACAACTGTCACACCTAATGTTGTGATTTGCACTAGGGTGACACAATTTGCCCTGCAGGCAAAAAAAATGGCAACTGTGACGTGAACTGACAGTGACGACTGATTTTATTTAACAGCCAAAAAAGGTTTTTTTTTTTTATTTGCACAACTGTCACACCTAATGTGAGTTGCACTAGGGTGACACAATTTGCCCTGCAGGCAAAAAAAATAGCAACTGTTACGTGAACTGACAGTGAAGACTGATTTTATTTAACAGCCAAAAAAGGTATTTTTTTTTAATTTGCACAACTGTCACACCTAATGTGATTTGCCCTGCAGGCAAAAAAAAATGGCAACTGTGACATGAACTGACAGTGACGACTGATTTTATTTAACAGCCAAAAAAGGTATTTTTTTTTTCATTTTCACAACTGTCACACCTAATGTGATTTGCACTATGGTGACACAATTTGCCCTGCAGGCCAAAAAAATGGCAACTGTAACGTGAACTGACAGTGACGACTGATTTTATTTAACAGCCAAAAAAGGTATTTTTTTTATTTGCACAACTGTCACACCTAATGTGATTTGCACTAGGGTGACACAATGTGCCCTGAAGGCAAAAAAAATGGCAACTGTGACGTGAACTGACAGTGACGACTGATTTTATTTAACAGCCAAAAATGTATTTATTTTATTTGTACAACTGTCACACCTAATGTGATTTGCACTAGGGTGACACAATTTGCCCTGCAGGCAACAAAAAAATGGCAACTGTTACTTGAACTGACAGTGATGACTGATTTTATTTAACAGCCAAAAAATGTATTTTTTTTTAATTTGCACAACTGTCACACCTAATGTGATTTGCCCTGCAGGCAAAAAAATGGCAACTGTGACATGAACTGACAGTGACGATTTTATTTAACAGCCAAAAAAGATATTTTTTTTTATTTGCACAACTGTCACACCTAATGTGATTTGCACTAGGGTGAAACAATTTGCCCTGCAGGCAACAAAAAAATGGCAACTGTGACGTGAACTGACAGTGACGACTGATTTTATTTAACAGCCAAAAAATGTATTTTTTTTATTTGCACAACTGTCACACCTAATGTGATTTGCACTAGGGTGACACAATTTGCCCTGCAGGCAAAATAAAATGGCAACTGTTACGTGAACTGACAGTGATGACTGATTTTATTTAACAGCCAAAAAGGTATTTTTTTTTAAATTTGCACAACTGTCACACCTAATGTGATTTGCCCTGCAGGCAAAAAAATGGCAACTGTGACATGAACTGACAGTGACGACTGATTTTATTTAACAGCCAAAAAAGGTAATTTTTTTTCATTTGCACAACTGTCACACCTAATGTGATTTGCACTATGGTGACACAATTTGCCCTGTAGGCAAAAAAAATGGCAACTGGAACGTGAACTGACAGTGACGACTGATTTTATTTAACAGCCAAAAAAGGTATTTTTTTTTATTTGCACAACTGTCACACCAAATGTGATTTGCACTAGTGTGACAATGAGCAAAAAAGCTTGCCAGCGGAGTTCCCCTTTTAAGCAGTGGTCCCCAACCAGGGAGCCTCCAGCTGTTGCAAAACACACGGACTGATATATTTCAGCCCTTTGAATACTGTAGTAGTTAGTTGCTTTAAAGAAAAAAAAGCTTGCCAGCGGGGTTCCCCTTTTAAGCAGTGGTCCCCAACCAGGGTGCCTCCAGCTGTTGCAAAACACAGGCTGATATCTTTCAGCCCTTTGAATACTGTAGTAGTTAGTTGCTTGAAGGAACTTAAGTTTGATTCTGGAGTACCCCTGTTAACCAGCGGTTCCCTCCCAACCAGGGTGCCTCCAGCTGTTGCAAGACACACGGACTGATATCTTTCAGCCCTAAAAAGAGCTTTTTTGCGTGCTGTCCTTAAAGCAGATGTTACACTAGTGCTTTAGAAGTAACCTGGACCCTGAATACACCACCTAGCAGCAACCTAGCTATCGCTTTCCCTATACAGCAGGAGCAGCTTCTCTGACCCTCCACTTCCTAAGCCTGCAGCATGCTGTAGGAGGGTCTGGAAGGGAGGGACGGACTGCTCCTGATTGGCTGTAATGTGTCTGCTGACTCTGACTCACAGGGTCAAAGTTTACTGCAATGTTAATGTATAGGGGGCGGATTGAAGTTCACATATGTTCGCCCGGTGATGCGAATGCGAACATGCTAAATTCGCCGGGAACTGTTCTTCGGCGAACAATTCGCAACATCTCTAGTGATAGCAGGTGTTGGGTGAAGATATCTGTGAGGGATAGTGATCAATAAACAACTGTTACGCCGAGCGCTCCGGGTCCCCGCTCCTCCCCGGAGCGCTCGCTACACTCCTCTCACTGCAGCGCTCCGGTCGGTTCCACGGACCCGGGGCGCTGCGATACCGCCTCTGGCCGGGATGCGATTCGCGATGCGGGTAGCGCCCGCTCGCGATGCGCACCCCGGCTCCCGTACCTGACTCGCTCTCCGTCAGTTCTGTCCCGGCGCGCGCGGCCCCGCTCCCTAGGGCGCGCGCGCGCCGGGTCTTTGCGATTTAAAGGGCCACTGCGCCGCTGATTGGCGCAGTGGTTCCAATTAGTGTTTACACCTGTGCACTTCCCTATATCACCTCACTTCCCCTTCACTCCCTCGCCGGATCTTGTTGCCTTAGTGCCAGTGAAAGCGTTTCCTGTGTGTTCCTAGCCTGTGTTCCAGACCTCCTGCCGTTGCCCCTGACTACGATCCTTGCTGCCTGCCCCGACCTTCTGCTACGTCCGACCTTGCTTCTGTCTACTCCCTTGTACCGCGCCTATCTTCAGCAGCCAGAGAGGTTGAGCCGTTGCTAGGGGATACGACCTGGTCACTACCGCCGCAGCAAGACCATCCCGCTTTGCGGCGGGCTCTGGTGAAAACCAGTAGTGACTTAGAACCGATCCTCTAGCACGGTCCACGCCAATCCCTCTCTGGCACAGAGGATCCACTACCTGCCAGCCGGCATCGTGACAGTAGATCCGGCCATGGATCCCGCTGAAGTTCCTCTGCCAGTTGTCGCTGACCTCACCACGGTGGTCGCCCAGCAGTCACAACAGATTGCGCAACAAGGCCAGCAGCTGTCTCAACTGACTGTTATGCTACAACAGTTACTACCACAGCTCCAGCAACCATCTCCTCCGCCAGCTCCTGTACCTCCTCCGCAGCGAGTGGCCGCTTCTGGACTACGACTATCCTTGCCGGATAAATTTGATGGGGACTCTAAGCTTTGCCGTGGCTTCCTTTCCCAATGTTCATTACACTTGGAGATGATGTCGGACCAGTTCCCCACTGAAAGGTCTAAGGTGGCTTTCGTAGTCAGCCTGCTGTCTGGAAAAGCCCTAGCTTGGGCCACACCGCTCTGGGACCGCAATGACCCCGTCACTGCCTCTGTACACTCCTTCTTCTCGGAAATTCGAAGTGTCTTTGAGGAACCTGCCCGAGCCTCTTCTGCTGAGACTGCCCTGTTGAACCTGGTCCAGGGTAATTCTTCCGTTGGCGAGTATGCCGTACAATTCCGTACTCTTGCTTCTGAATTATCCTGGAACAATGAGGCCCTCTGCGCGACCTTTAAAAAAGGCCTATCCAGCAACATTAAAGATGTTCTGGCCGCACGAGAAATGCCTGCTAATCTTCATGAACTTATTCACCTAGCCACTCGCATTGACATGCGTTTTTCCGAAAGGCGTCAGGAGCTCCGCCAAGATATGGACTCTGTTCGCACGAGGCGTTTCTTCTCCTCGGCTCCTCTCTCCTCTGGTTCCCTGCAATCTGTTCCTGTGCCTCCCGCCGTGGAGGCTATGCAGGTCGACCGGTCTCGCCTGACATCTCAAGAGAGGACACGACGCCGCATGGAGAACCTCTGCCTGTACTGTGCTAGTACCGAACACTTCCTGAGGGATTGTCCTATCCGCCCTCCCCGCCTGGAAAGACGTACCCTGACTCCGCACAAAGGTGAGACAATCCTTGATGTCCACTCTGCTTCTCCACGTCTTACTGTGCCTGTGCGGATGTCTGCCTCTGCCTTCTCCTTCTCTTCTGTGGCCTTCTTGGACTCTGGATCTGCAGGAAATTTTATTTTGGCCTCTCTCGTCAACAGGTTCAACATCCCAGTGACCAGTCTCACCAGACCCCTTTACATCAATTGTATAAACAATGAAAGATTGGACTGTTCCATACGTTTCCGCACGGAGCCCCTTCTAATGAGCATCGGATCTCATCACGAGAGGATTGAACTTTTGGTCCTCCCCAATTGCACCTCGGAAATTCTCCTTGGACTTCCCTGGCTTCAACTTCATTCCCCAACCCTGGATTGGTCCACTGGGGAGATCAAGAGTTGGGGGCCCTCTTGTTCCAAGGACTGTCTAAAACCGGTTCCCAGTAACCCTTGCCGTAACTCTGTGCTTCCTCCAGTAACCGGTCTCCCTAAGGCCTATATGGACTTCGCGGATGTTTTCTGCAAAAAACAAGCGGAGACTCTACCTCCTCACAGGCCTTATGATTGTCCTATCGACCTCCTCCCGGGCACTACTCCACCCCGGGGCAGAATTTATCCTCTCTCTGTCCCAGAGACTCTTGCCATGTCTGAATACGTCCAGGAGAATCTAAAAAAGGGCTTTATCCGTAAATCCTCCTCTCCTGCCGGAGCCGGATTTTTCTTTGTGTCCAAAAAAGATGGCTCTCTACGTCCTTGCATTGACTACCGCGGACTTAATAAAATCACGGTTAAGAACCGCTACCCCTTACCCCTCATCTCTGAACTCTTTGATCGCCTCCAAGGTGCCCACATCTTTACTAAATTGGACTTAAGAGGCGCCTATAACCTCATCCGCATCAGAGAGGGGGATGAGTGGAAAACAGCATTTAACACCAGAGATGGACACTTTGAGTATCTGGTCATGCCCTTTGGCCTGTGCAACGCCCCTGCTGTCTTCCAAGACTTTGTTAATGAAATTTTTCGTGATCTGTTATACTCCTGTGTTGTTGTATATCTTGATGATATCCTAATTTTTTCGGCCAATCTAGAAGAACACCGCCAGCATGTCCGTATGGTTCTTCAGAGACTTCGTGACAATCAACTCTATGCTAAAATTGAGAAATGTCTGTTTGAATGCCAATCTCTTCCTTTTCTAGGATACTTGGTCTCTGGCCAGGGACTACAAATGGATCCAGATAAACTCTCTGCCGTCTTAGATTGGCCACGCCCCTCCGGACTCCGTGCCATCCAACGTTTTTTGGGGTTCGCCAATTATTACAGGCAATTTATTCCACATTTTTCTACCATTGTGGCTCCTATTGTGGCTTTAACCAAAAAAAATGCCGATCCCAAGTCTTGGCCTCCTCAAGCGGAAGACGCCTTTAAACAACTCAAGTCCGCCTTCTCTTCGGCTCCCGTGCTCTCCAGACCTGACCCATCTAAACCCTTCCTATTGGAGGTTGATGCCTCCTCAGTGGGAGCTGGAGCTGTCCTTCTACAAAAAAACTCTTCCGGGCATGCTGTTACTTGTGGCTTTTTTTCTAGGACCTTCTCTCCGGCGGAGAGGAACTACTCCATCGGGGATCGAGAGCTTCTAGCCATTAAATTAGCACTTGAGGAATGGAGGCATCTGCTGGAGGGATCAAGATTTCCAGTTATTATTTACACCGATCACAAGAACCTCTCATACCTCGAGTCTGCCCAACGGCTGAATCCTCGTCAGGCCAGGTGGTCTCTGTTCTTTGCCCGATTTAATTTTGAAATTCACTTTCGGCCTGCTGATAAGAACATTAGGGCCGATGCTCTCTCTCGTTCCTCAGATGCTTCTGAAATTGAACTCTCTCCTCAACACATCATTCCTCCTGACTGCCTGATTTCCACTTCTCCAGCCTCCATCAGGCAAACTCCACCAGGAAAGACCTTTGTTTCTCCACGCCAACGCCTCGGAATCCTCAAATGGGGTCACTCCTCCCATCTCGCAGGTCATGCGGGCATCAAGAAATCTGTGCAACTCATCTCTCGCTTCTATTGGTGGCCGACTCTAGAGACTGATGTGGTGGACTTTGTGCGAGCCTGCACTATCTGTGCCCGGGATAAGACTCCTCGCCAGAAGCCCGCTGGTTTTCTTCTTCCTCTGCCTGTTCCCGAACAACCTTGGTCTCTGATTGGTATGGATTTTATTACTGACTTACCCCCATCCCATGGCAACACTGTTATTTGGGTGGTCGTTGATCGATTCTCCAAAATGGCACATTTCATCCCTCTTCCTGGTCTTCCTTCAGCGCCTCAGTTGGCTAAACAATTTTTTGTACACATTTTTCGTCTTCACGGGTTGCCTACGCAGATCGTCTCGGATAGAGGCGTCCAATTTGTGTCTAAATTCTGGAGGGCTCTCTGTAAACAACTCAAGATTAAATTAAATTTTTCTTCTGCATACCATCCTCAATCCAATGGACAAGTGGAAAGAATTAACCAGATCTTGGGTGACTATTTACGACATTTTGTTTCCTCCCGCCAGGATGACTGGGCAGATCTTCTACCTTGGGCCGAATTCTCGTATAATTTCAGAATCTCTGAATCTTCCTCCAAATCCCCGTTTTTCGTGGTGTACGGCCGTCACCCTCTTCCCCCCCTCCCTACCCCCTTGCCCTCTGGTCTGCCCGCTGTGGATGAAATTTCTCGTGATCTCTCCATCATATGGAGAGAGACCCAAAATTCTCTCTTACAGGCTTCTTCACGCATGAAGAGATTCGCAGATAAGAAAAGAAGAGCTCCTCCCATTTTTTCCCCTGGAGACAAGGTATGGCTCTCCGCCAAATATGTCCGCTTCCGTGTCCCTAGCTATAAGTTGGGACCACGCTATCTTGGTCCTTTCAAGATTTTGCGCCAGATTAATCCTGTCTCTTACAAACTTCTTCTTCCTCCTTCTCTTCGTATTCCTAATGCCTTTCATGTTTCTCTTCTTAAACCACTTATCATTAACCGTTTCTCTCCCAAATCTGTTTCCCCCACTCCTGTCTCCGGCTCCTCGGACATCTTCTCCGTCAGAGAAATTTTAGCATCTAAAAAGGTCAGAGGGAAAACCTTCTTTTTAGTGGATTGGGAGGGTTGTGGTCCAGAAGAGAGGTCCTGGGAACCTGAGGACAATATCCTGGACAAAAGTCTGGTCCTCAGGTTCTCAGGCTCCAAGAAGAGGGGGAGACCCAAGGGGGGGGGTACTGTTACGCCGAGCGCTCCGGGTCCCCGCTCCTCCCCGGAGCGCTCGCTACACTCCTCTCACTGCAGCGCTCCGGTCGGTTCCACGGACCCGGGGCGCTGCGATACCGCCTCTGGCCGGGATGCGATTCGCGATGCGGGTAGCGCCCGCTCGCGATGCGCACCCCGGCTCCCGTACCTGACTCGCTCTCCGTCAGTTCTGTCCCGGCGCGCGCGGCCCCGCTCCCTAGGGCGCGCGCGCGCCGGGTCTTTGCGATTTAAAGGGCCACTGCGCCGCTGATTGGCGCAGTGGTTCCAATTAGTGTTTACACCTGTGCACTTCCCTATATCACCTCACTTCCCCTTCACTCCCTCGCCGGATCTTGTTGCCTTAGTGCCAGTGAAAGCGTTTCCTGTGTGTTCCTAGCCTGTGTTCCAGACCTCCTGCCGTTGCCCCTGACTACGATCCTTGCTGCCTGCCCCGACCTTCTGCTACGTCCGACCTTGCTTCTGTCTACTCCCTTGTACCGCGCCTATCTTCAGCAGCCAGAGAGGTTGAGCCGTTGCTAGGGGATACGACCTGGTCACTACCGCCGCAGCAAGACCATCCCGCTTTGCGGCGGGCTCTGGTGAAAACCAGTAGTGACTTAGAACCGATCCTCTAGCACGGTCCACGCCAATCCCTCTCTGGCACAGAGGATCCACTACCTGCCAGCCGGCATCGTGACAACAACACATATAGAATTAGGACCACACATATATAATAATTCTAGATAAAACAAAAGAGAGTGCTCTGCATCTGTTCTGTCAGTGCAAAATCTGTTTTAATTGGAAGTTGAATGTACCAGTTTTTTTTATTTTTTATTTGTCATAAACTAATTGTGAAACAGCAGCATAGAGGGTTTTATGTTGCTTTTTTGCACTTTCTTGGATGCCAATCCTGTTGCTACTCTTTCAAATTGGATTTTTTTTGACAACTGCTCACTGCTACTGTCGCTATTTCCAAAAATAGATAATTTTTACAACACATGAAAAAAGCCATTGCTTCTTTTGGTGCCTCCGTGTGCATATAAACACCAGCAAACATCTGTCTCCAAAAAAGTAATACTTTTTGGACGTTTTTTATTTTAAAAACATAAAAAAACATACAGTATGTTTTACTCAACCTGTTAGTCTGCTAGTTACCACTTGTCTTTGAAATTCAAGAGTTACTCCAGTACCACAGTTTTATGGCTATCTAGCGTGTTTGTAGAGAGTTTAGCACTTTTGTAATTCACATATCACACGTCTGTCCATAGCATCTATGTTTTTTACGGACCTCTTTTTTGTGAAGGAAGTTCAGTAGTTTTTCTGGTTGCTTTTGACTGTTGTCCATACTCACTGCCATGTTTGTTCACTGTTGTGGACAAGACGACAGAGCTGCAGGCGTTGCTGTTTTTTTTTTCTTCTGCAATGGTTTTTCCCCTTTTCCCCACCACTGTAATGAATATTCATCGAATTGTTGCGGGAGGATGGATGTCTCCTCCCGCTGTCAGCCAGCCCTGCGCTCGTCTCACAATGTACTGAATACCCTGTATCAGCGCTGCAGCTGACATTGCTTTTGGGGGGGGGGGGGTAGAAGGAGAGCAGCTCCTGCAGGTCACATATGATCAGTTCCCCCACTGACAATTCATTCATTCCCTGATGTGGGGACTGTGGGGTGAGAAACTGACAGTGATGGTGGGATTAGTATACTAATGAGCAGGGAAGGGAAAGGGAGTGCTAAAGGGGGAAAAAAGCCACCCACAAACAGGGCTGGGCGGCAACGCAAAACAAGTTGGGCAAGGCACTGAAAGAGCAGACTGTAGTTTCTAAAACAAAGGCAAAACGGAAATAGATGCTATACTACATGGACAAACTTGTGCAAAGAAAGGAAAAGAAAGACAAACAAAGAACAAGCACGAGACCAGAGATAAGAAAAAAACTCACCTGCCAGGGTAAATAGAAACTGAAAAAACACATTGGCCACCGGAGTACCCCTTTAAGACCAAGAAATATGTAAATTTCTGTGGCACACATTGTACTTTTCTATTGTGCATATCTGTCAATGGTCTGCTAAAAGAGCTCAGTGAATATGTTCCTTATGGTATCAGAATACCAAATCGGAGTCAATGTTCCATTTTCACAGTTATTTTATTCCCATTTATCCTTTAAAAATCCCCTGAAAAAAGTCTAAACAACACGCCCACTTATCAGAAAATTAGCTGAAAATGGTTACCAGGGTAAAAAATTTGGGAAACTTCGGCGCATGTTTAGTATTTGATGTGAATGTATCAAAACACGTTTCCCTTGACTTCCCTCCTAAATTTACACAGAAACATAATAGTAAATGAGGGTCAATGTGTGATGTGAACTATACACCAGGATATAAACACCGTTTAGAGCAGTGATTCCCAACTGCGGTGCCGCGGCACACGTGTGTGCCTTTCGCCACTGGCCGTGGTGCCGCGGGATTTTGCTGTGATTTTTTTTTTTTAAATATCCCGCCCCGGCCTGTGCTCTTATGACTGGCGGTGCAGGGGGGAAGGGAAGCCTGCGTGCGCACTGCGCACACAGCGTCCCCTCCCCACTGCGTCCCCTCCCCCTTCTACCTTGCGACGCAGTGAGCCAAAAATGGGTCCCTGGGGTGGAACGATCTTCACCTGCGCCACACTCCCGTGCCTGCCGTGGACCTGGAGGCTGCACGGACCGGCTTGCTTAAGGTACTGTACCCTTTCCACCCCTCTGTTACCCCTTCTCAACCCTGTCCAATCCCCCCCACATCACCCGGGTCCACCCTATACCCCCCCCCCCCGTCACTCATGTCCACCCCCCCTTGTCACCCATGTCCACCCCCCCTGTCACCCATGTCTGCCCCCCCTGTCACCCAGTCCGCCCCCCCTGTCACCCAGACCACCCTCCCCTGTCACCCAGTCCACCCCCCTGTCACCCAGTCCACCCCTCCTGTCACCCAGTCCGCCCCCCCTGTCACCCAGTCCCCCCCTGTCACCCAGTCCGCCCCCCCTTGTCACCCATGTCCACCCCCCCTGTCACCCATGTCCACCCCCCCTGTCACCCAGTCTGCCCCACCTTGTCACCCAGTCTGCCCCCCCTTGTCACCCAGTCCGCCCCCCCTTGTCACCCAGTCTGCCCCCCCCTTGTCACCCAGTCTGCCCCCCCTTGTCACCAATATCCATCCCCCCCTTGTCACCCATGTCCATCCCCCCTTGTCACCCATATCCACCCCCCTTGTCACCCATGTCCACCCCCCCTGTCACCCTCGTCCACCCTCCTGTCATCCATGCTCACCCTCCTGTCATCCCTTTTACTCCCGTCCACCCCCCCTGTCACCCCTGTCCACCCCCCCTGTCACCCCTGTCCACCCTCCTGTCACCCTCGTCCACCCTCCTGTCACCCCTGTCCACCCTCCTGTCACCCCTGTTCACACCCATGTTCATCCTCCTGTCATCCCTTTCACTCCCGTCCACCCCCCCCTGTCACCCATGTTCACCCCCTCCTGTCACCCATGTTCACCCCCTCCTGTCATCCCTTTCACTCCCGTCCACCCTCCTGTCACCCCATGTCCACCCTCCTGTCACCCCTGTCCACCCCCCTGTCCACCCTCCTGTCACACATGTTCACCCTCATCCACCCTCCTGTCACCCATGTTCACCCTCCTGTCACCCATGTTCACCACCCCCGTCACCCCTGTCCACCCTCCTGTCACCCCTGTCCACCCTCCTGTCACCCATGTTCACCCTCCTGTCACCCATGTTCACCCTCCTGTCATCCCTTTCACTCCCATCCACCCCCCCTGTCACCCCTGTCCACCTCCCCCTGTCCACCCTCCTGTCACCCATGTTCACACCCCTGTCCACCCTCCTGTCACCCATGTTCACCCTCCTGTCATCCTTTTCACTCCCATCCACCCCTCCTGTCACCCATGTTCACCCCTCCTGTCACCCATGTTCACCCTCCTGTCATCCCTTTCACTCCCGTTCACCCCCCCCCCCCGTCACCCATGTTCACCCCCCCGGTAACCTATGTCCACCCCCCTCCTGTCACCCATGTTCACCCTCCTGTCACCCATGTTCACCCTCCTGTCATCCCTTTCACTCCCGTCCACCCCTCCTGTCACCCATGTTCACCCCTCCTGTCACCCATGTTCACCCTCCTGTCATCCCTTTCACTCCCGTTCACCCCCCATGGGTCACCCATGTTCACCCCCCTGTCACCCATGTTTACCCTCCCCCCGTCACCAATGTTCACCCCCCCCGGTAACCCATGTTCACCCCCCTGTCACCCATGCCCGCTTCTCTACACCCCTGTCACCCATGTACGCTCCTCTACACCCCTCTGTACACTCCACTACATCCCTGTCACTCATGTACGCTCCTCTACACCCCTCCGTTCATCCTCTACACCTCTGTCACCCATGTACGCTCCTCTACACCCCTCTGTACACTCCTCTACACCCCTGTCACCCATGTACGCTCCTCTACACCCCTCTGTCCACTCTTCTACACCCCTCTCTCCACTCCCCTACACCCCTTTGTCACCCATGTACGCTCCTCTATACCCCTCTGTCCACTCCTCTACACCCCTGTCACCCATGTACGCTCCTATACACTCCTCTACACCCCTCAGTACACTCCTCTACACCCCTGTCACCCATGTACACTCCTCTACACCCCTGTCACCCATGTACACTCCTCTACACCCCTCTCTCAGCTCCTCTACACCCCTGTCACCCATGTACGCTCCTCTACACCCCTCTGTCCACTCCTTTACACCCCTGTCACCTCTGTCCACTCCTCTACACCTCTCTGTACACTCCTCTACACCCCTGTCACCCATGTATGCTCCTCTACACCCCTCTGTCCACTCCTCTACACCCCTGTCACCCATGTATGCTCCTCTACACCCCTCTGTCCACTCCTCTACACCCCTGTCACCCATGCATGCTCCTCTATACCCCTCTGTCCACTCCTCTACACCCCTCTGTCCACTCCTCTACACCCCTGTCACCTCGGTCCACTCCTCTACACCCCTGTCACCCATGTACGCTCCTCTACACCCCTCTGTACGCTCCTCTACACCCCTGTCACCCATGTACGCTCCTCTACACCCCTCTGTACACTCCTCTACACCCCTCTAAACCCCTTTGTCACCCATGTCCACCCCTCTACATCCCCCTGTCACCCATGTCCACTCTTCTACACCCCTCTGTCACCCATGTAAAAAAAAGTTCGGCACCTAATAGATTTGTTTTGCAGGTTTAACAGTGAAAAATTGTGTGTGGAAGAAATCGTGATGATGGCCCGGACCAGATGGAGAAGAGAAGGCAACATTGCAAATTAGAGAAGACGTCATTGGTGAGTTGCTGTATAAAGCAGCACTTTAAACTACATACCCACTGATAAATAGATATAGTGCTTTGCATTTTTTACCATTTTCCCTTTTCTTTTTTGCTCGTCAACCTCGGTAGCGGTCCCCCTGAAAAAGGTTGGGAAACACTGGTTTAGAGTATGCCCCAAATGGCCATCCTACATTAAGTTGTTGTCAACAGAATAATACCATAGAATAACATGTTAGCAAAAAAAATCATTTGGATATATATAATCTTTTTCAAACAAAAACCACATATCAGTTGACATAGGGACCAGCTACATTAGGCCCCATTGCCTTCTTGTAAATAGTACTTGCCGCCGTATTGTAATACCATTTATGTCAATAAGTGTAGACAAAGGTTCAGATTTATTAAATTGTGAATAGAAAGTGGGATTGTTTGTCTGCTTTGTCCCTGTTGGCTTATACAGAATATCTGCTTTCAGTTTGTTCTGCCAAAAATAATGATTAATTTATATACTTATGGCAATTATAAATGTGACACCTTGAAAAATGATAAATGTTAACTGATTTCCCCAATCCTAATGAATGAGAATGGAAAGAAATTGATTTGTTTACTTGAAAAGGTGGCATCTATAAATGATTCTGCAGATGTTTCCAACCTGGCCATCTGGTAAAATAGTTTCTGAATAAGAATTTCTTTTTTCTTTTTAAAATTTCAAATAAAATGCCAGAAAGTGATGTTTTGGCAGTCTTATTATCAAAATATGAAAGTTAAAGTTTAACTCAATTTTTTTTTTCTGAGCAAAACAGCATTTTATGTACAGCAGATGATTTTAATAAAGAAAAAGTTGATACAATGGCATTTGTCCAAGGCTTCTACTTTGATTGACAGATCCTGTAATGTATAAAAAGATGGGTTATAGTTTCCTCTACAGCACTGTTTCCTAACCAGTGTACCTCCAGCTGTTGCAAAACTACAACTCCCAGCATGGCTGTCTGGACATGCTGGGAGTTATAATTTTGCAACAGCTGGAGGCACACCAGTTGGGAAACACCACTCTACAGTATATTTTTTGCTAATAAAGTCTTTTTTTTTTTTACTTTTAATTTTTTTATCATTTAAAAACAATAGGAAAAACTAAGGAGTTAACCCCTTAAGGACCCGAGGTTTTTCCGTTTTTGCATTTTCGTTTTTTCCTCATTTGCACCTAAAAATCCATATGAGGGCTTATTTTTTGCGCCACCAATTCATCAGTCATTTTACCCCAGAATCTATGGTGAAAAGGAAAAAAAAATCATTGTGAGACAAAATTGAAAAAAAAAACCACCATTTTGTAACTTTTGGGGGCTTCCGTTTCTACACAGTAAATTTTTCAGTAAAAATGACACCTTATCTTTATTCTGTAGGTCCATACGATTAAAATGATACCCTGCTTATATAGGTTTGATTTTGTCGTACTTCTGGAAAAAATCATAACTACATGCAGGAAAATTTATACGTTTAAAATTGTCATATTCTGACCCCTATAACTTTTTTATTTTTCAGCGTATGGGGTGGTATGGGGCTAATTTTTTGCGCCGTTATCTGAAGTTTTTAGCGTTACCATTTTTGCATTGAATTATTGATCGCTTTTTATTCATTTTTTCATGATATAAAAAGTGACCAAAAATGCACTATTTTGTACTTTGGAATTTTTTTGCACATACGGCATTGACCGTGCGGTTTAATTAACAATATATTTTTTATAATTCGGACATTTCCACACGCGGCGATACCACATATGTTTATTTTTATTTTTATTTACACAGTTTTTTTTTCATGAAAAAGGGGGGTGATTCAAACTTTTAATAGGGGAGGTGTTAAATGATCTTTATTCACTTTTTTTTTGCCATTTTTTTGCAGTGTTATAGCTCCCATAGGGACCTATAACACTGCACACACTGATCTTTCACATTGATCAGTGGTTTCTCATATGATTATGCTGCTTGACTGCTCATGTCTGGATCTCAGGTACTGAGCAGTCATTTGGCGATCAGACAACGAGGAGGCAGGTAGGGATCCTCCAGCTGTCTTGTAAGCTGTTCGGGATGCCGCGATTTCGCCGTGGCGATCCCGAACAGCTCCCTGAGCTGACCGGCATGGTTTCACTTTCACTTTAGACGCGGCATTCAACTTTGAACGCCGCGTCTAAAGGGTTAATAGCGCGCGGCACCACAATCAATGCCACGCGCTATTAGCCACGGGTCCCGGCCGTTGTTAGAGGCCCCGCGTTATAGATCGGGAGCAGACTCATGACGTACAGGTACGTCATGGGTCCTTAACAGGTTAATTGGCGATACTGTGCATCACTTCTTAACTCATTTAGGGCCAGACAGAAATCTATATGAATTGCTTTTTTCTGCCCCCCCCCCCCTCAAATGCTGGAAAAAACAGTCTGAACCCATTCCAGACCTTGAGGCCCATTTTATCAATCTCTGGGCCTGACGGTACCCGGCTTTTCCCAGTACTCCTGTGGCAGTAGACACTGGAGTAATAATGCAGGGGTTAGTGTTTACGGGCTAACACTAAGCCCCAGCTTAGTAATGGACACAGATGGTTCCTTTACTAAGTCTGTTAAGGGAATAAAAAAGAAACACGAGTGAAAAAAAATATCATAATTAAAAATATCGCCACACCCCTTGTTGACCATGTAATTGAAATATGGAATTAGCTAACCATCTACAGTGGGAATCAACAGTTTGGGCATCTCTGGTAAAAATTTGTATTAATGTGAATAAGGAAGCCAAGGAAAGATGGAAAAATCTCCAAAAGGGATCAAATTACAGATTAGACATTCTTATAATATGTCAACAAAAGTTCGATTTTATTTCCATCATTTACACTTTCAAAATAACAGAAAACAAAAAAATGTAATCTGCAAAAGTTTGGGTACCCTGCAGAATTTATAACATGCACTGCCCCCTTTGCAAAGCTGAGAGCTGCCAGTGTCATGGATTGTTCTCAATCATCATCTGGGAAGACCAGGTGATGTCAATCTCAAAGGTTTTAAATGCCCAGACTCATCTGACCTTGCCCCAACAATCAGCACCACAATCAGTCTAGAAATCTGAAACTGAAAATAGTTGACGCTCACAAAGCTGGAGAAGGCTATAAGAAGATAGCAAAACATTTTCAGATGTCAATATCCTCTGTTCGGAATGTAATTAAGATATGGCAGTCATCAGAAAGAGTGGAAGTTAAAGCAAGATCTGGAAGACCAAGAAAAATATCAGACAGAACAGCTCACAGAATTGTGAGAAAAACTATTCAAAACCCATGTTTGACTGCACAATCCCTCCAGAAAGATCTGGCAGACACTAGAGTTGTGGTACACTATTCCACTTTAAAGAGATACTTGTACAAATATGGTTTTCATGGAAGAGTCATCAGAAGAAAACCTCTTCTACATCCTCACCACAAAAATCAGCGTTTGAACTTTGCAAATGAACATATAGAAAAGCCTGATGCAGTTTGGAAAAAAGTTCTGTGGACCGATGAGGTTAAAATTGAACTTTTTGGCCGAAATGAGCAAAAGTACGTTTGGAGAAGAAGGGGGAACAGAATTTAATGAAAAGAACCTCTGTCCAACTGTTAAGCATGGGGGTGGATCAATCATGCTTTGGGATTGTATTGCAGCCAGTGGCACAGGGAACATCTCACGAGTAGAAGGAAAAATGGATTCAATACAATTTCAGCAAATTTTGGATGCTAACTTGATGCCATCTGTGAAAAAGCTGAAGTTAAAGAGAGGATGGCTTCTACAAATGGATAATGATCCTAAACACACCTTGAAATCCACGGGGGATTACATCAAGAGGCGTAAACTGGAGGTTTTGCCATGGCCTTCACAATCTCCTGACCTCAACATAATTGAAAATCTATGGATATACCTTAAAAAGAGCAGTGCGTTACAGACAGCCCAGAAATCTCAAAGAACTGGAAGACTTTTGTAAGGAAGAATGGGCAAAGATACCTCAAACAAGAACTGAAAGACTCTTGGCTGGCTACAAAAGGCGTTTACAAGCTGTCATACTTGCCAAAGGGGGCAGTACAAGATATTAACTCTGCAGGGTGTCCAAACTTTTGCAGACACCATTTTTTTGCTTTCTGTTATTTTGAAACTGTAAATGATGGAAATAAAATCTAACTTTTGTTGACATATTATAAGAATGTCTAATCTGTAATTTGATGCCTTTTGGAGATTTTTCCATCTTTCCTTGGTTTCTTTATGCACATTAATACAAATTTTTACCAGGGGGGCCCAAACTTTTGATCCCCACTGTACCTGTAGTTGCGAACGCTTCTACATTGGAAGTATGAAGAGACCTGTGCACACCAGATTCCACAAACATGTCTACTCTGTGGGCTCAGGTAAGGGATCCCCCAGGTTCATAGAACATATGAAGTTAGCATATGGGGGCGACTGTAGAAATCTGGTGTTTCAGGGGATTAAACGAATCATGAACAGAGAAGGCGGTGATCGACGGAAAATCCTCCTACAAACGGAGGCACAAGGAAATCTCGGGTTGAATGAAAGGCTGGATTTTAGTGTCTTTTTGTAGAATGAAAACTAGAATTTGAAATAGTTGCTTTGCATAAATAGTATTCTTATGTTTTTAATGTATTTTATGTGATTAATGGTTTGTAAACCTCCTTGTACGTCACCAGGTGAGAGTATTTAGGGTGACGTACACCACGGAGGGCAGGGTCTGATGAAGCGTGCATGCGCACGCACAACAGCTGTCACCCATTTGTATGCAGAAGCTTTCGTGAGATGTGCTGCTAACTGATATGATGCACCTTTGAAATAAAGAATGAAGCACTGTTTGCACTTTTAACCCCTTCGCGACGAGCGACGTACATGTACGGCGCCGCGAAGTGTCACTTGGCGCGCGGCGACGTACATGTACGTCGCGGGTTTCCGGGAGCGCCGCGTCACCGGTAGCGGTGATCGGGCCGGGATGACTGCTGTTATCTAACAGCAGGCATCCCGGCACATCGCCGAGGGGGGTCCTGAGACCCCCCCCATGACCGCGATGCGCGCAAATCGCAGGTCAATTCAGACCTGCGATCTGCGCGATTCCGGGTCATACGGGTCACTGGTGACCCGGTGACCCGGAAAATAAGAGGGATCGTAGGTGTCCGAGACACCCTAGATCCCCCTAAAGGGATAGGAGTTTGGTGGCAGGGTTGCCACGCCTCCTATCCCTGCTATTGGTCGGCCGAGCGACCGACCGATAGCAGACCGGGGGAGGGGGGGTTAAAGTTCGGTTCCCCCGCTTTGCCCACCTATCGGTGTCCAGGCAAAACGGGGGAACCGTCCAGGGAGGGTCGGCGCCGAAGGTCCCTACCTGGATCCTGGATCCCGGATCGCGATCCTCCATGCGGTGATCCCCCACGTGCGGCGGCGGCGGCAGCGGCTTCCGGGTCCTACTAGGTGAGTTGTTGCCTAGCAACATCCTTGAGGGCCACAGTTTACAGTGGTCTCTAAACCGTGGCCCTCCAGATGTTGCAAAACTACAACTCCCAGCATGCCCAGACAGCTGTTTGCTGTGTGGGCATGCTGGGACTTGTAGTTTTGCAATATTTAGAGGGGTTCAGGTTGTAGATCACTAAGTGGTCTCAAACTGTAGCCCTCCAGATGTTGCAAAACTACAACTCTCAGCATGCCCAGACAGCAGTTTGCTGGCTGGGCATGCTGAGAGTTGTAGTTTTGCAACATCTGGAGGGCCACAGTTTTGAGACCACTGGACAGTGATTTACAACTTGAACCCCTCTAAATCTTGCAAAACTACAACTCCCAGCATTCAGGAACAGCATAAGGCTGTCTTGGCATGCTGGGAGTTGTACTTGCGTGCCTCCAGCCATTGCATAACTACATCTCCCAGCATGCCCTTCCGCAATCAGTACATGCTGGGAGTTGCAGTTTTGCAACAGCTGGAGGCACACTGGTTGGAAAATACTGAGTTAGGTCATAGAACCTAACTCAAGGTTTTCCAGCCAGTGTGCCTCCAGCTGTTGCAAAACTACAACTCCCAGCATGCATGGTCTGTCAGGGCATGCTGGGAGTTGTAGTTTTGACCCCCCTCCCGTGTGAATGTACAGGCTACATTCACACTGGCGGCAGATTACAGTGAGTTCCCCGCTACAAATTTGAGATGCGGCAAATTTTCCGCCGCAGCTCAAACTCCTAGCGGGAGACTCAGTGTAATCTGCCGCCAGTGTGAATGTAACCTAAAAACACTGCACTACACTAACATAAAATAAAGAGTAAAACACTACATATACACACGTACACTGCCCCCCCACCCCCCACCCCCCTTCTCCAATAAAAATGAAAAACGTATTGTACGGCAGTGTTTCTAAGATGGAGCCTCCAGCTGTTGCCAAACAAAAACTCCCAGCATTTCTGGACAGCAATTGACTGTCCAAGCATGCTGGGAATTTAGCAACAGCTGGAGGCGCCCTGTTTGGGAATCACTGGCATAGAATACCCCTATGTCCACCCCTATGCAAGTCCCTAATTCAGGCCTCAAATGCACATGGCGCTCTCACTTTGGAGCCCTGTCGTATTTCAAGGCAACAGAATAGGGTCACATATGGGGTATCGCCGTACTCGGGAGAAATTGCCTAACAAATTTTGGGGGGCTTTTTCTCCTTTTACCCCTTATGAAAAGGAACAGTTGGGGTCTACACCAGCATGTTAGTGTAAAAAAATTAAAAATTTTACACTAACATGCTGGTGTTGCCCTATACTTTTCATTTTCACAAGAGGTAAAAGGGAAAAACGCCCCCCAAAATTTGTAACACAATTTCTCCCGAGTACGGAGATACCCAATATGTGGGCGCAAAGTGCTCTGGGGGCGCACAAGAAGGCCCAGAAGGGAGAGTGCGCCATGTACATTTGAGGTGATTTGCACAGAGGTGGCTGATTGTTACAGCGGTTCTGACAAACGCAAAAAAAAAAAAACACACCCACATGTGACCCCATTTTGAAAACTACACCCCTCACGGAATGTAATAAGGGGTGCAGTGAGAATTTACACGCCACAGGTGTCTGACGGATCTTTGGAACAGTGGTCCGTGAAAATGAAAAATTTTGCACAGCCCACTGTTCCAAAGATCTGTCAGACACCAGTGGGGGGTAAATGCTCACTGTACCCCTCATTACATTCTGTGAGGAGTCTAGTTTCCAAAATGGTATGCCATGTGGGGGTTATTTTGCTGTTCTGGCACCATAGGGGCTTCCTAAATGCGACATGCCCCCCGAGCAAAATTTGCTCTTCAAAAGCCAAATATGACGCCTTCCCTTCTGAGCATTGTAGTTCGCCCGTAGTGCACTTCAGGTCCACTTATGGGGTACCTCCATACTCAGAAGAGATGGGGTTACAAATTTTGGGGGGTCTTTTCTGCTATCAACCCTTGCAAAAATGTGAAATTTGGGGGGAAACCCACATTTTAGTGAAATTTTTTTTTTTTTTTTACATATGCAAAAGTCGTGAAACACCTGTGAGGTATTAAGGCTCACTTTATCCCTTGTTACGTTCCTCAAGGGGTCTAGTTTCCAAAATGGTATGCCATGTGGTTTTTTTTTGCTGTTCTGGCACCATGGGGCTTCCTAAATGCAACATGCCCCCCAAAAACCATTTCAGAAAAACGTACTCTCTAAAATCCCCTTGTCGCTCCTTCGCTTCTGAGCCCTCTACTGCGCCCGCCGAACACTTTACATAGACATATGAGGTATGTGCTTACTCGAGAGAAATTGGGCTACAAATATAAGTATACATTTTCTCCTTTTACCCCTTGTAAAAATTCAAAAATTGGGTCTACGAGAACATGCGAGTGTAAAAAATGAAGATTTTGAATTTTCTCCTTCACTTTGCTGCTTTTCCTGTGAAACACCTAAAGGGTTAAAACATTTACTGAATGTCATTTTGAATACTTTGGGGGGTGCAGTTTTTATAATGGGGTCATTTATGGGGTATTTCTAATATGAAGACCCTTCAAATCCACTTCAAACCTGAACTGGTCCCTGAAAAATTGCGAGTTTGAAAATTTTGTGAAAAATTGGAAAATTGCTGTTGAACTTTGAAGCCCTCTGGTGTCTTCCAAAAGTAAAAACTCGTCAATTTTATGATGCAAACATAAAGTAGACATATTGTATATGTGAATCCCAAAAAAAATTATTTGGAATATCCATTTTCCTTACAAGCAGAGAGCTTCAAAGTTAGAAAAATGCAACATTTTTAATTTTTTCATCAAATTTTGGAATTTTTCACCAAGAAAGGATGCAAGTTACCACAAAATTTTACCACTAAGTTAAAGTAGAATATGTCTCGAAAAAACAGTCTCAGAATCAGAATGATAACTAAAAGCATTCCAGAGTTATTAATGTTTAAAGTGACAGTGGTCAGAATTGCAAAAAAGGGCTTCGTCCTAGAGGTGAAAATGGGCTCCGTCCTTAAGTGGTTAAGCTGGTGAGTGTGACCAATTATTTCTACTTTGCTGGACATAAATATAAATATGTTAAAGGAAATCTGTCATCAGTATCACCCGAACTAACCTATCATACAGGCTTGTAGTGCGGGTGATACTGATGACAGATTTCTTTGAACAACATGGGGTGAAAAGTGGACGGGGCTTCATTAAAATCTGACTCGCAATATCTCAGGAACTAAACCTGCACAAACGCTAATTTTTGCGGCACAAATCAGCACACACAAATGGTGTATTTACATTTATCTTTTGTAAACATGGGGTGCCAACTTTACACACGTGTTGTAGTAGATGAAGCAGTGGAATTACATTGTTCATCCCGTAATCCTGGCGACTTACTAATAATGTGGCTTCATCAAAGGGCCTGAGAAAATGGCAGGTGACATGTATGAGCTGCCACTCCTTGACTTTGAAGTTACACAGGGGAGTTCCCCTATTCGCTTGGATCATCAAGAAATCGGTGATGGCTTTTCTCTGTTCGTATAGTTGGTCTAACATATGGAGGGTGGAATTCCAACGTGTGGAAACGTCATAATTCAGACTATGTTGGGGGATACCGTTCTGACGCTGCATCTTAAGAAGGATGTGCTTTGTGGTGTACGAGTGGCTAAAGTGCATGCAAAGTTTTTTTCCCATTGTTAGGATGTCTTGCAGATGGGGGAACACTTCAAGAACCACTTGACAACCAGATTGAGCATGTTTTCCCAGTTGTCGGTCACCATGATTCCCATTTCCAGTTTTAGTGGAGTAAGCCATGATTGGATTTATTGATGAATGAGTTTTAACAGTTCCTCCCCTTTGTGACTCCGTTCGCCAAGGCAAACCATGTGAAAAACGGTGTGGCACCGCCGTGCCCTGCACACATCGTATGCTGGAGGGGCACTGAGACTTGTCCGTGCAGTGCAGGCTGAGGACACGCTGAAGGATGAGGAGGCGGAGTTGCACACTGTCACATGACCAACGGCCTGAGAGCGTGGAGGCGGAAGTGGTGTGACCTGTCCAAGTTGGTGTTGTGGCTGTGCAGGAACCACCCAGTGGGCTGTAAAGGACATGTATTGTTCCCGAACTTTGCTACACACCGACAGGCTCAAGGACCGGCCCACCTTCTGTTCCACAAAATTGTGCAGGGCTTGTACTGCTTTTTTCACAAAGAAATGACGGCTTGGGACTCACCACCTCGGCTCAGCACAAGCCATCAATTCTCTGAAAGGTGCAGAGTCCACCACTTGAAAAGGGAGGGGCTGCTGCACAAGCATTTTGGACATGAGAACATTCAGCTTCTGTGCCTTTGGATGAGTGGGCGCATACTGTTGTCTCTTGGACATGGCTTCACCGATGGATTGCTGGCGGAATGACTGACTCGAAGTAGGAGAAGCAGGAGAAAGCGACATAAGTAGGAGAAGCAGGAGAAAGCGACATAAGATAGGTATGACACACAGCTCCCTTCTGCTGAGGTGGTGGAGCCTTGGTTGGCTGAAACAGGGAGCGGTGTGCCACTGGGTGATGCAGAAGGCTGGACCACCAGATCGCAGCCACGGTTCTCCCAGGCTACTTTGTGGTGACGCTGCATATGTTGACGCAGGGCAGTGGTGCCAACATTGGGACCCTGGCCATGCTTCACCTTCTGCCGACACATCATGCATGTGGCCATGTTAACCTCCTCCGGATGCTTGATGAAAGTCAGCCACACCACAGAGTAGCTTTTCCCACCAAGAGTCCGCACTGATTGACAGCTACTGCTGCCAACTCCAGGAACCCCTGTTCCAGTACCTCCCGAGAAGGTAGGCTGCCACAAAGCAGGTGGTCTACCCCGGGCACGTTTCGCTCCAGACTTTCCACTTCTGCCACCATGCTGATTGCCAACCATGCTACCACCTTGATGGGTCAGCAGCGGCCTCACGAGCATCCTGCAACCCTCTCTCCTCATCACTATTTGCCACCCAGTGGAGTAAGTGGCAGAAGTCTCCTTCACTTCTTGACTGGGCAGTAGCAGCTGACTGTCCTCTAGTAGATTGTCCTCACTAAACAGTGGAGCTAAACCCACAGTATAATATACTTCTGTGGGGGAGGGAACAGCATTGGACAGAGGCAATGGGAGTACAGGGATAATTCCCAGACCATGCCAACTGAGGGTTGTGTCTGAGAAACCCACTGACTGTTGACTCGGGGTATCAGATGCCACTTGTGATGAAGATGATGACCATGTTAACCAATCAATGATGGCAGAAGGGTTGTTGGTCGACACACGACCACTAGCTGATACCGGGAGCTCAGGCCTCTCGCTGCAACTCCTGCTGCCACTCGCCCCTCGTCTGCTGGGACCTCTGCCTGCGCCTGATGAATATGAGGGAAGTACAATACGCTCCACTAAGGTTAAAACAGTATTTGTCTACAACACCAGCAGGTGTGTACTTTTGGCTGGCCTTTCACAGTAACTAGGCCCTTAGGACTTTAACAGGAACAAAATGGTACACCCCTTAGATGTACATACAAGTTATGCACTTTTGAGGGGAGTACAATGTGCTTAAGTATGCTTAAAACAGTATTCGTCTAGAACAGCAGCAGGTGTGTACTTTTGGCAGGCCTTTCACAGTAATTAGGCCCCTAGGATTTTAACATTAACAAAATGGTACACCACCTATTTATGCACAGGTTACACTTAATAGAGGACAATACGCTCTGCTACTCAACCAGTATTAGGCACTAGAGATGTTGCGAATTGTTCGCCCGCGAACAGTTCCCGGCGAACTTAGCATGTTCGCGTTCGCATCGCCGGGCGAACATATGTGAAGTTCGATCCACCCCCTATACTTTAACATTGCAGTAAACTTTGACCCTGTGAGTCAGAGTCAGCAGACACATTACAGCCGATCAGCATCAGTCCCTCCCTTCCAGACCCTCCTACCTCTTGCACGGACGCCATTTTAGCCTCATTCAGCATGCTGCAGGCTTAGGAAGTGGAGGGTTAGAGAAGCTGCTCCTGCTGTATAGGGAAAGCGATAGCTAGGTTGCTGCTAGGTGGTGTATTCAGGGTCCAGTTTACTCCTAAAGCACTAATGTAACATCTGCTTTAAGGACAGCACCCAAAAAAGCCATTTTTAGGGCTGAAAGATATCCGTCCTGGTTGGGAGGGAACCGCTGGTTAAAAGGGGTACTCCAGAATCAAATTTAAGTTCCTTCAAGCAACTAACTACAACAGTATTCAAAGGGCTGAAAGATATCAGTCCGTTAGTCTTGCAACAGCTGGAGGCACCCTGGTTGGGAGGGAACCGCTGGTTAAAAGGGGTACTCCAGAATCAAACTTAAGTTCCTTCAAGCAATTAACTACTACAGTATTCAAAGGGCTGAAAGATATCAGTCCGTGTGTTTTGCAACAGCTGTAGGTACCCTGGTTGGGGACCACTGCTTAAAAGGGGAACTCCGCTGGCAAGCTTTTTTTTCTTTAAAGCAACTAACTACTACAGTATTCAAAGGGCTGAAATATATCAGTCCGTGTGTTTTGCAACAGCTGGAGGCACCCTGGTTGGGGATTACTGCATAAAAGCGGAACTCCGCTGGCAAGTTTTTTTGCTCATTGTCACACTGGTGCAAATCACATTAGGTGTGACAGTTGTGCAAATAAAAAAAAAAACCTTTTTTGGCTGTTAAATAAAATCAGCCGTCACTGTTAGTTCACGTCACAGTTGCCATTTTTCCTGCCTGCAGGGCAAATTGTGTCACCCTAGTGCAAATCCCATTAGGATTGACAGTTGTGCAAATTAAACAAAAATACCTTTTTTGGCTGTTAAATAAAATCGTCCGTCACTGTTAATTCATGTCACAGTTGCCATTTTTCCTGACTGCAGGGCAAATTGTGTCACCCTAGTGCAAATCACATTAGGTGCGACAGTTGTGCAAATAAAAAAAAAATACCTTTTTTGGCTGTTAAATAAAATCATCCGTCACTGTTAGTTCACGTCACAGTTGCCATTTTTCCTGCCTGCAGGGCAAATTGTGTCACCCTAGTGCAAATCACATTAGGTGCGACAGTTGTGCAAATAAACAAAAAATACCTTTTTTGGCTGTTAAATAAAATCAGCCGTCACTGTTAGTTCACGTCACAGCTGCCATTTTTCCTGCCTGCAGGGCAAATTGTGTCACCCTAGTGCAAATCACATTAGGTGTGACAGTTGCGCAAAATAAAATAAAAACCTTCTTTGGCTGTTAAATAAAATCAACCGTCACTGTTATTTAACGTCACAGTTGCCATTTTTCTTGCCTGCAGGGCAAATTGTGTCACCCTAGTGCAAATCACATTAGGTGTGACACTTGTGTAAATTTAACCAAAAAAATGACAGGCAGAGGTAGGCCACCCTGCAGGGGCCGTCGTGTTGCTGGGATTCCCTTTGTCCCTAGAATGGCCAGTGTTCAGAGGCCATGTACCCTGAACCCCCAAAGTTCTCAGGACTTGGTTGACTGGCTATCACAAGAAACCCAATCTACTACTAAAGCTTCCGCTCGGAACCTTGACGCACCGTCCTTCTCCTCCTCTAGCTTAGCTTCGGGCACCTCTCATGCTACCACTTGCCCACCTGCCGCCCCCACCAACACTAGCACCACAGCAGCTTTACTTGATCTGTCAGTTTGAAGACATGAGTGATGCACAACCATTATTGCCAGAGGATGTAGTTAACAGGGATATGTATCAGTCAGGCAGCATTACACACATGGACGTACGGTGTGATGATGATGTTGTACCCGCTGCTGCTTCCTTTCTTGAGGTGTCAGATAGCGGTGAAGATGTTGATGATGACGATGTGTCTGTGGATGCCACGTGGGTGCCCGCTAGAAGAGAAGAAGGGGGGGGGGAAGTTCAGATGGGGAGACAGAGAGTAGGAGGAGACGAATTGGAAGCAGGGAGAGGTTGTTGCAAGGAGCTAGTGGCACAGTCAGACAGCATGCATCGGCACCTGGGGTCAGCCATACGGGACGCCAATCAACGCATGCTGTTGCCACCACCAGAATGTCGTCATCGCAGAGCTCAGCAGTGTGGCTTTTTTTTGTGTGTCTGCCTCTGACAACAGTGAGGCCATTTGCAACCTGTGCCAGAAGAAACTGAGTCATGGGAAGTCCAACACCCACCTAGGCACAACTGCTTTGCGAAGGCACATGATGTCACATCACAAACTCCTATGGGATCAACACGTCAGTACAAGCAGCACACAAAGTCAAAGCCGCCATCCTCCTCCTGGTCCAGCATCTTCAGCCAGGTCAACCACTGCTGCCCTCCTTGCCCCCTCTCAACCATACCCCTCTCCGTCTCTCGCCTTGAGCAGTTCCTGCTCATCTGCCCACAGTCAGGTGTCTGTCAAGGAGATGTTTGAGCGCAAGAAGACAATGTCTCAAAGTCACCCCCTAGCCTGGCCTCTTATAGCTGGCTTGTCGGAACTGCTAGCCTGCCAGCTTTTACCATACAAGCTGGTGGAGTCTGAGGCCTTTAAAAAACTTTGTAGCCATTGGAACACCGCAGTGGAAGGTACCCGGACGAAATTTTTTTGCACAAAAGGCAATCCCCAACCTTTACTCCATTGTGCAAAAGGAAATGATGGCATGTCTGGCACACAGTGTGGGGGCAAGGGTCCATCTGACCACTGATACCTGGTCTGCAAAGCATGGTTAGGGCAGGTATATCACCTATACTGCTCATTGGATAAACCTGGTGACGGCTGCCAAGCATGGAATGCGTGGCTCTGCAGAGGAGTTGGTGACACCTCCAGCTGCCACCTCCTCTACTCCTACTCCATCCTCTTCCATAACCTCCTCGGCCTAGTCCTCTTCCACTGCTGCGTCTTGCTCCACATCACCGGCACCCCCCCCCCAGCTCCCCAGGTTATATTCCACATCCCGGATATGGCAGTGTCACGCTATCTTGGGGTTGACTTGCCTCAAAGCGCAGAGTCACACCGCACCAGTGCTCCTGTCAGCCCTGAACGCACAGGTGGACCAGTGGATGACTCCGCACCAACTGGAGATTGGCAAGGTGGTTTGTGACAACGGAACAAATTTGTTGGCGGCATTGAGGTTGGGCAAGTTGACACATGTGCCGTGCATGGCACATGTGTGTAATCTGATTGTACAACGCTTTGTGCTCAAGTACCCAGGCTTACAGGATGTCCTGAAGTAGTCCAGGAAGGTGTGTGGCCATTTCAGGTGTTCCTACACAGCCATGGCGCACTTGTCAGATATCCAGCGGCGAAACAACATGCCAGTGAGGCGCTTGATTTGCGACAGCCTAACACATTGGAATTCAACACTCCTAATGTTCAACTGCCTGCTCCAACAAGAAAAAGCCGTCAACGAATATTTGTATGACCGGGGTGCTAGGACATCATCTGCGGAGCTGGGAATTTTTCTGCCACCTTACTGTAGGCTCATGCGCAATGCCTGTAGGCTCATGCGTCCTTTTGAGGAGGTGACAAACCTGGTCAGTCGCACCGAAGGCACCATCAGCAGCATCAAACCATTTGTTTTCTTCCTGGAGCGTGCCTTGCGAAGAGTGCTGGATCAGGCAGTAGATGAGCGTGAAGAGGAAGAGTTGTGGACACCATCACCACCAGAAACAGCCTTATCAGCATCGCTTGCTGGAACTGCGGCAACGCTGGAAGAGGACTGTGAGGAAGAGGAGTCAGAGGAGGAATGTGGCTTTGAAGAGGAGGAGGAAGACCAACCACAGCAGGCATCCCAGTGTGCTCCTTGTCACCTATCTGGTTCCCGTGGTGTTGTACATGGCTGGGGGGAAGACAATTATGCCTTCCCTGACATCACTGAGGACGAGGAAAGGGACATGAGTAGCTCGGCATCCGTCCTTGTGCAAATGGGGTCTTTCATGCTGTCGCGCCTGTTGAAGGACCCTCGTATAAAAAGGATGAAGGGTAACGACCTGTACTGGGTGTTCACGCTACTAGACCCCTGGTATAAACATAAAGTGCCTGATATGTTACCGCATTACAGCAAGGCGGAAAGGATTCAGCAGGTCCAAAATAAATTAAGAAGTATGCTGTACACAGCGTATAAGGGTCATGTTACAGCACTACAGGAATCTAACAGGGGAAGAGGTGAAAGTAATCCTTCTCTTCCTCCCACGAACACGCCGGCAAGGACAGGAAGCTGTACAGACATGCTGTTGATGGAGGACATGCAGAGCTTTTTAAGTCCTACGCATCGCCACAGCCCTTCGGGGTCCACCCTCAGAGAACGACTTGACCGACAGGTAGCAGACTACCTGGCTTTAACCGCAGATATCGACCCTCTGAGGAGCAATGAACCCCTTGACTACTGGGTGTGCCGGCTTGATCTGTGGCCTGAGCTATCCCAATTTGCACTCGAACTTCTGGCCTGTCCCGCTTCAAGTGTCCTGTCAGAAAGGACCTTCAGTGCTGCAGGAGGTATTGTCACTGAGAAGAGGAGTCACCTTGGTCAAAAAAGTCTGGATTACCTCACCTTTCTTAAGATGAATGAGGGATGTATCCCGAAGGGACTGAACAAGGCCTGATCAGATGACCTGCCTTGGCCTAAAAATGGTCCACAAGCTGCTGTATTTTACCTCTGAATGCCGGATGACTTGCGTGACTTATCCGCCACCAACTAGGGTTCAAGCCGCAATGTTTTAGGGCACTTTCTGCCTGGCAAAGCAAACAGAAATTTTTCAGGCCGCTGCTACAGCAGCGGCTGCGACAATACCGAATTTTCCAGCCAGGTGTACATGCCTAATTTTTTGGCCTTTGCTGCTGCACTTGTTATGGTGCTGCAATTTTTATGGCCGCTGCTACAACTGCGGCTGTGACAATACCCAAATTTTCATCCATGTGTACATGCCTAATTTTTCTGGCCTCTGCTGCTGCACTTGTTATGGTGCTGCAATTTTTATGGCCGATGCTACAGCTGTGACAATACCAAATTTTCCAGCCAGGTGTACATGCCTAATTTTTCTGGCCTCTGCTGCTGCACTTGTTATGGTGCTGCAATTTTTCTGGCTGCTGCTACAGCTGCGGCTGCGACAATACCCAATTTTTCATCCATGTGTACATGCCTAATTTTTCTGGCCTCTGCTGCTGCACTTGTTATGGTGCTGCAATTTTTATGGCCGCTGCTACAGCTGCGACAATTCCAAATTTTCCAACCAGGTGTACATGCCTAATTTTTCTGGCCTCTGCTACTGCACTTTTTCTGGTGCTGCAATTTTTCTGGCTGCTGCTACAGATGCGGCTGCGACAATACAGAATTTTTCATCCATGTGTACATGTCTAATTTTTCTGGCCTCTGCGGCTGCAATTGTTATGTTGCTGCAATTTTTATGGCTGCTGCTACAGAAGCGGCTGTAACAATACCAAATTTTTCAGGCATGTGTACATGCCTAATTTTTCAAATTTTCCATTTTTGCAACCGAGGTTAGCACTGCTGCCTTGCAGCGCTGGGGCCTTGTGTTCAAATCCCTCTATGGGCTGCCTCAAGGGGGGCTCTAACTATGTGCTGCCTAATATGGGGGAATCTTATGTGCTGCCTAAAGGGGATCTCTAAATGTGTGGCCTAACATGGGGGAATCTATGTGCTGCCTAAAGGGGGAATCTAACTATGTGCTGCCTAAAGGGAGGCTCTAACTATGTGCTGCCTAAAGGGGGCTAAAGCATGTTATTCCAAACCATTTAGGAATAATAGGTGATTCATACCCTTTATGGATTAAAACCAGACTCTGCATCAACTATGTAATTTTCCATGGGAGTTTTGCCACGGATCCCCCTCCGACACGCCACAGTCCAGGTATTAGTCCCCTTGAAACAACTTTTAAATCACTATTGTGGCCAGAAAGAGTCCCTGTGGGTTTTAAAATTCGCCTGCCCATTGAAGTCAATGGCGGTTCGCCCGGTTCGCGTTTGCGGTTCGCGAACCGAAAATTGTATGTTCGCAGCATTACTATTAGGCACTAATAGCAGGTGATTGTGGCTTTTAGTGCTCTGCTCACCCTAACTGTCTGGCTACTATAAGCTTTTCAGTTGTTGTACACACCAGTGCCCTAGCACACAGTCGTTGTGTACTACACCCAAAATTGCACTTTCTCTCTCAATCTCTCTCCTTTCCCTATTAGTGCTTCTAGGCTGGATTTGTGGTTGAGGTGAATCACTGCTGTAAAAATGCTTTTCTGTGCAACACACACTGCTCTCTGTCCCTCTCTCTCTGCAATAGAACGCTGATATGAGTGGTTGCAAGATGGCTGCAGATTATATAGGGCTGTGACATCACAGGGGTGACTGGCTGCTAACAGGCTGCATGCTATTCCGGGTCATCCCACCTACCCTTGTTCCCGCCTTCCCAGCATTCCTTGCCCCATGTCCTCCCATGTGGAGCCGCCATCGTAGATGCCCTGGATCCTGGACTGCACTACATGGAGTTTAATGAAGTGATTAGTGTGATCAAATCACGGCTATACATTCGTTGCGAAGTGAATTTTTCCTGAAATTCGAAATCGTCAGATTTGATTCGCTCATCCCTACATACAGCCTTTTGAGGAACTAAACCTCAAGACATGAACATGTCAAAAAGTGTTGCCCAAACAGTATACATTTATAGTAAATGAACAAGGAAGAATCCTCTATGTTTGGAGGAAAGAAGATTTCTACATCAGCACAGACAGGGATTCTTTACTGTAAAAGCAGGAAGACTGTGGAACTCTCTTACGGAGGAAATGGTCAGGGTGAAGTAAAAGTGTATTAAGAGTATTTGAAGAGTATTAACATTACAGGTTATTGGATACAGTACTAGATGTATAGGGGCATAAGTGTGATCCAGGGATTTATTCTGATTGCATATTTGGAGTCACGAAGGAATTTTTACCCCTAGTTTAAGGGTTTTTACCTTCCTCTGAATCAACACAGTAGGGACACAATAAGAATATAGGTTGAACTTGATGGACTCTTGATGGTCTTTTTTAAACCGTATTAACTATGTTACTATGAAATAATACTGCCATGTGCCAATTACAGCATCATATTTAGAGTGCTGTCTTTATTTTATTTTTTACATAGGGAAAGATTCATAAAGAATAGGAAACTGTAGACCATGCAAACAGATCTCTTTGCTACAAGTAGTTGTTTGGTGATAAAAACTAGCTCACCTTATTGTGTTGTGTATTAGCCATGACAATTTTTATGCATAGAATAGTAGAACTGAAGGAAACAGCCATTTAATGTACTCAACCAATATGTGTGCAGAAAACAATGATGCCAGGACTCCCAGAATGCTTTTATGGATCAAAATAGTATTATTAAGAATGTGCAATATTTCTGCAGTTTCTGGCATAACATGTTTTGAGGCCTCTTCATCTGATGCATGCATATTGCACAGTCTTTGATCTGAACACTAGGGCTCAGTCATTAAAGGGGTTATCCACCGTAAGGGGATTTTAAGCACTTACCTGCCAGACAGTAATGGACTTGCTTAGGATGGATCCATGCTTGTCTTGGAACTAAATAACTATGTTGTGAGATTACTATAATGCTAAGGCTATCTTTTTTTTGAATTGGCTATTTCCTGTTGGAGTTCCCTTCTTCAAACTACAAGTTCCATGATTCCTTGTTTGGGAGTGTGAGGTCCCTTTTCTCCCTCCCACACATCAGCCACCCCACTCGTTGAAACACACCTGTTCTGCCTTCCATGCAATAGACCAGTGCTTTCAAATCAGGGTGCCTCCAGCTGTTGCAAAACTAAAATTCCTTGCAGACTGATCTCTCTCCCACCCAGCTGTCGCTCCAACCATTGTAGCAGACAGGCTCCCTTTCATCCCCTGATGCAATGTCTGGGGCTGGACTCCATCCTAGGAAAACCTGAGATGACATTTATTTTGTATGCTGTTAAAAATAAACCTTGGGGCAAAAATCACATAGGAATTGCAAGACAACCATCAACACAGGTACAGACACTATATTATAAACTACACTAACCCATTTAAGGCCAAAATCAGCATGGTTCTGAAAAGCTAAAACAACATGGTACTATTCAAAACAATAAATCCAGATGTATAGTGTAAACTGTGAATCAAAAATGCAGGTTTCTGTGCTGTTAATTTATCATCTATTTATTTGCAGCCTTCTTTTTTTCACAATGATGTGGGGGTGTTTCTTCATAATGTCTGACCATTTGATCCATTAGAAGGGCAGAAACTAAATCAATCAGATCCTCCCTGAACCTTTAACCTGTCATGAAAACAGGAGGCATCCATTAATGACCCCATGGGTGAGATCATTTCATTTTCATTACCAGCCACCAAGACAAGTGGACTGTATTGGCATGTACAAATAGCCAGCAGTAGAGGTCAGGACAGATGCATGTGACTGTGATTTATTGCTCTTGTTTACAACATTTTTTCTAATGTACTAAGGTTGGATTCACATTACATTAATTGTATTTATTTGTTCCTGTGTTAGTTTTTTATTTCTACCATTAAAATGCAGAACATTAATAGAACATAAATAACATCAATGTGAGCACAGCAATTGCATCTTTGACCTTAAAATGGCAAGATGAAAACTGTAATGATGAAAGCTTCATTTTATTTTATTTTTTTGCTAAAGTAGGAGAAAATGTATGAAACCTTAAAGGGGTTCTCCACCATAAGGTGATTCTAGTACTTACCTGCTAACATTTCCTGTTGGAGTTTGCTCCCTCCAACTACAAGTCCCAGGATCCCATGTTTGCAAGTGTAAGGTCACTTTCCTCCCTCCCACACATCAGCCACCCCACCCAATGAAGCACACCTAAAACAATTCCCTGCAGCCCTTTAAAGAATGATCTCCCTCCCACCCAGCGGTCACTCGACCCATTGAAGCAAGGACAGGCTTTGCACACCTGACTAGTGATTTAATGTCTTGGGCTGCACTGCAATATGGGAAAACCTGAAAGGACACTCATTTTGTATGCTGCTAAAAAACAAACATCGGAGCAAAGATCACATACAAATTGTGAGATCAACCATCCAACACCAGTACAGACACTATATCATGAACTACACTAACTTTACAGCTCTTGTAGCATAGTCAATTAAAAAATAAAAATCCTGGAATACCCAATTAAAAAAGAATGCGCAAATAAGCAGTAATAATGGGCTGAAAACCAAACCTACAGTCCCCACTTTGCAGTCTTTTTAGTATAGTATTTCCTTCATTGGCTATTTCTATACTTCTTGCCCTACAAGAATATTGTTTTGGACACTGAATAACAACATTCTTTTCATGGCAAATCCTTGAATTTTTTTTTCACTCTTAAGAAACACCCTGTTAGGAATTTTATACAAGATTCTGGAGGAATTTTATCATAAGGTCTTATTGCTACCTTCTACGGAAATTTCTGATGCAAAACATGGCGTTACTAACTTTGTGAATACATTTCATAAAGTCAACATTATAGTGAAAGTTGTGAGAGTTTGTTTGCATAGCAATCGAAAGACCGGCAACCCAATCGATTTAATAAAGTATCATGTCCCAGTATCCAGACGCTTTATATCTCTGTACAGTAGGATTTTCTGGCAGTGATGCTGTCACATTCTCTTTGCACTAATGCCAGGACTGTAAATTGATAATCAGTATTGCTTGAAATTGCAGCTGCTCTTGTTTGTCCATTAGTACATAAATATTTTGTCTTGCTTTTGCAATTATCGACAGACATAATGAAGATTAGTGCGATCTCCCTTAAAATCCTTATGAGTATAATAGATATAATTATTTTTTTTCTGATTACCTGGAGCCACTTCAACCCTCTATCTATTTGGATAAGCATGTTCAGGAAAGCAATTTACGCCGTAGAGAGTAATGATTGCATAAACAAAATTAGGAGCGCTAGTGAAATGCCTGAGGTTCTAACTTGTTCTACTAACTATTAGTGAAGTATGGGATTTAGTTATCAAAATGTTTTCTTTTTTTCTTTTAGAACCCATGTGTTTTTTGGAGATAGATGGCCTAATTTATTTTTTTATATCAGTTTATTGCATGTTCATATATTTATATGGCTGTAAAATGGCATTATGTTTTTTAAACCACTCTCCAATTTAAATTAAATTACATAATTGCCAACAATTTTTTTTTTCTGGATCAGTATGTTTCAACATACTTAAAACCTAAGCTTTCCTCTGCCTGTGGGGGGGGGGGGGGGGAGCTGCTTTTAAAGTTTTACCACTTGACTTTCTGTATAGTGATATATGATGCACACAAAGCCTAAATTTCTGCTCTGAACTGAAGAAATTTCTAAAACAACCACATAAATTAAATCCAGCTTTCCCAGATCTGTGAAAAGAAAGAAATAATTTTATATAGCTCCATTTTCATACTGACTAATTCTAAAAAGCAAAGTCATTAAAAAGTTTGCACCAATACTCTTCTCCTCTAATGGCTGGAAGATAAACATTTCATGTGTTCCTTTTTCTTTATGTGATAGTTACATATGCAAGTCAAATATGTTCCAAACGCTTCTCGTGGTTACAGGTCATGTTGTGATAAACAGATCCCACAGAACAAATGCATTAAGCTATTACTTATTACAGCGGGATGAAGTGTAAGGGCCTGGAGGGATATCTCACTGTAACACATGTTGAAAAGAATGCAATGTTACATAAAATAGATTGGTGTTGAATATGTCTTGCCTCCACTCTAATATAATGGCAAATATAATAAAGAAACCAAACATAGGAATACAATTCAGTTTTAGGCTATGTTGACACACAGCCTATTTACCTGCATAAAAAAGGCTTTTTTTCTGCAGTTGTCTAATACTTGACTCCTAGATGATATTGGACCTGCCTTTACGCCCTGGATCATAAAATACCTTTGAGGCTGGAATTCCAATGAGGTTTTTTTTTGCAAAAATGCTATAAAAAACGCCAATTTTCCAGCACTGCATTTTTTCAGCGAAAAAACACCAGGTCCAGATGTTAGCTGCAAGTCAGTAGTAAACTGAAAAATGGCGTTTTTCAGTTTGGCGTTTTTTTTTAAATTCTTTTGGCTTTTTTTTTTTTTTAGAAATTTGGGGCTCAGAAGCTGGTTTTTCAAAATGCCCAGCAAAACCTAGTTTGGTGTTTTTTGCACAGAAATTGTAGCGTTTTCCCCCCCATAGAAGTCTATGGGAGAGCAAAAACGCCAAGAAAAATGCCATGTTGGTTTTAACTTTGGCATTTTTTTTCTTTTTTGGACTTAAGCGATCCAAGAAAGTGATGGAGATACCTTTTTTATTAAAATTTTGTAGGGTACCATTAAAAAAAATTATAAAGAAGATAAAGTAGTGATGGAAAATATTGTATTTAACAAAATGTATCTTTTTTTACAACGACATTTAAAATTTTTTTTTTAACAGGGATCAATTTACGTGGGTGGGAAGGGCAATAAAAATTTAGACAATAATAATAAAAATGCAGTGTGTGTGTGTTTTTCACTTTTTTTTCTACATTTTTTAGGTAGTACTACTACTTATAGCATGGAACACATTGTTCCATGATGGAAGTAGTAGTACCTGTACTAATTGACAGATCGCCCATTGCTATCCTCCTGTATAATTTATAGATGTGGGCGGCCGCTCTTCTATGGTCTCCTGCACTGACATATATGCACCTATTCATATTTCCCGCAGAGAGTTGTGATTGGCCAGATGGTTCCTGCCAATCACAACTCTCTGTGGGAAATACGAATAGGTGTATATATAAGTCGGTGCAGAGGACCATGGAAGAGTGGCCGGCCGCATCTATACATTATACAGGAGGATCACAGCGGGTGTCGGGAGTGACACTCGCTGCGATCTGTCTATTATTGCAGGTACTACAGCTCCCAGCATGGAGCAGAGTGTGCTCCATGATGGGAGTAGTAGTACCTGCAGTTAAATGACAGATCACAGTGGGTATTACTCCTGACACCCGCTGTGATTGTCCTATCTATTGTAGAGATGCGGAGCGGCTTTCTCCTGCGCTCGCATCTCTGCACTATACTCCGGCCGGTGTGAGATGGAAATTTGTGCCCCTTGCAGACTTGCCTCCGCTACTCCTCTCAGCTCTCCGAAGTTAGAGCTGGGGGGAGGGCAGAGCGAAGGCAGAGCAGAAGGAGAGAGGATGTACACATTTCCCTCATATCCCCTCTCCCTGCTCTGCCTTTGGAGGATGCAGGTCTGCACAGGAGAAAGAATACAGAGCAGGGGAGAGAGGAAGTACACGTCTCCCCCATCTCCCCTACCCCTGCCCTGCCTGTGTTCACTGAACAGAACAGGAGGATGACAAAGTGCACAGGACTGACACCCGGGGCGATATGTCTATTAATACAGGTACTACTACTCCCATCATGGAACAGTCTGATCCATGCTGGGAGTAGTAGTACTACCTAAAAAATGTAAATAAAAAAAGTACAGAAAAAAAGTGAAACACACACACTTTATTAAAAATTTATAAAAATGTTGTTATAAAAAATGAAATTTTGTTAAATATTTTTTTTTCCATCCCTACTGCATCCTTTTTTTTTTTTTTTTTTTTCTGGTACCCAACAAATTTGGGGAAAAAATGCCAAAGGGGCCAAAAAAGGCAAATTCCACAGTTTTTCTGGAATTTTTTTTCTGGCGTTTTAAGCCTAAATAAACGCAGGGCAAAAACCTCAGTGGAATTCTAGCCTGAAGCAAGTGCAGGAGCTACACTTTCGCAGTAGCCAGGGCCTCTCTGCTTCCATCATTAACTCCTTAGATGCTGTAATCAATGCAAAAGCATTCATTTCAAGTGTTGGTTGCTCAGTGGTGCTTATCAGACCCCCACAACGTGATTGCAGGGATTCGAGAGAACATGTCATTTTGACCAAAAATTGCAATGCATAAAAACAATTGGGGCTTTCTTTTAAATTTTTTTTGGTTGTACCATACATTTTATGATAAAATGAAACGTGTGATTACAAAGTACACTTGGTTGCAGAAAAAACAAGCCATAATATGGGTCTGCAGATGGAAAATAAGAGTTTTACCTCTTAGAAGCCATGGGGAAATGAATGAAAATGCTAAATGGGTTAAAGGAAACACATTATTTTTGCAAAATAGAGTGAAAACAGAGTTAAAGGGGTACTCCACTGCTCAGCGTTTGGAACAAACTGTTCTGAACGCTGAAGCCGGTGTCGGGAGTTCGTGATGTCATAGCCCCCTCATGATGTCACGCCCCACCCCCTCAATGCAAGTCCATGGGAGGGGGCGTGATGACATTATAAGAGGGTGGGGCTATGACATCACGAGCTTCCGGCACCGGCTCCAGGGTTCGGAACAGTTAGTTCCAAACGCTGAGCAGCGGAGTACCCCTTTAAGATACTATCTGTGTGAATAAAAAGGAATAAAGTGAATGAAATCACACACATTACAATAAAACTGCTACAACTTCTGCTACTATTACTAATAATAATAGTAAAATCAATACTATTCATTAACATGAGGAAGGGGTGAATATGTATGGAAATACAAACAACCAGATTTCAGATATCATATTTTTGACCCCCCCTCCCCCCTAGAAGTACTAGGCAGGGGGGTAGCTATTGGTGGTACAGAGGTAGCAGTCCCACTGGGGCCCTGGTGCCTAAGGGGGGCCCCAAAGCACATCTGCCCCATAGGAGACCAGTAATATAATTGGCACAAGGGACCTTGTTGCAGATTTTGCATCAGGGCCCAAAAGGTACAAATTACACCTCTGGTACTTGGGCTATAGCTAATTTAAAAACACGAGCACTGTCATATTTCATATGCTTTTTAAAATGTAAAAAAAAAGGTGAAATAATTATCCTTTTTGGTATCAGATGCCGTCTGGTGTGTATACCCTCTCAAAGCTATCAGAAGAAGCAATAGTGTTTTTTTCAAAGTGGTCCAAAAAGTGGCAAGTGGCAATAGCATTTGCACCTGAAAAACATTTGGAAAGTGTGAAAGTAATGGCCTTTTTACAAGCTGTCAATGGATCCGATCATCCATTATGGCGGACAAAGGTCCCCTCACCTGCATCCGTCCGTGTCCCGGGGTCTTCTGCACTGATTTGCCTTCCAGCAGACCAAAGCAGAAGATCGCCAATAATACTGATCAGTGCTATGCCCTATGATTTGAAAAATCCCCACCCCTAATAAAGATTACGTTTTAAATCACCCATTTTCCCCATATTAATACATAAAAGCGTAAAAAAAGATAAATAATAACATATTTTGTATTGTCGCGTGCATAAATGTCCGAACTATAAAAAAAATATGTTAATGATCCCCAACGGCGAACTGCGTAAACATTTTTTAAAAAGTCCACAATTTCTGCTTTTTTTTTCACCTCAAACTGCAAATAAAATTAATTTAAAGCGGTCAAAAAGTCACATATGCGCAAACGTGGTACTGAAAGAAACTACAGATCATGGCGCAAAAAATGAGCCCTTACATATTCCTGAATATGGAAAAATAAGAAGGTTAGAGGTGGTTGAAATAGGGCAATTTTAAACGTCCTGAATTTGAGATTTTTTAAAAGCAGTACAGTAATAGAAATGTATGTCACCATGGGTATCATTTTAATCATATTGACCCAGAGAATAAAGAAAACATGTAATTTTTTGCCGTAAAGTGTACAGCATGAAAAGGAAACCCCCAAATTTGCATAATTATGATTTTTGTTTAAATTTCCTTACACACAAAATATTTTTGGGGGTTTACCATACATTTTATGGTAAAATGAGTGATGTCATTACAAAGTGCAACTGTTCACACAAACAACAAGCACTCATATGGGTCTGTGAATGGAAATATAAAAGAGTTATGGATTTTAGAAGGTGAGGAGGAAAAAACGAAAACGCAAAAATAAAATTGTTTGCGTCCTTAAGGTCAAAATGGGCGGTCTCCTTAATCCCTTAAGGACGAAGCCCATTTGGGCCTTAAGAATGCAGACAATTTTGTTTTTACGCTTTCATTTTTTCCTCCTCGCCTTCAAAAAATCATAACTCTTTTATATTTTCATCCACAGACTAGTATGAGGGCTTGTTCTTTGCATGACCAGTTGTTCGTTGTAATGCCATCACTCATTTTACCATTAAAATGTATGGCGCAATAAAAAAAAATACTATTTGTGTGGGGAAATGAAAAATAAAACCGCAATTTTGCTAATTTTTGAAGGTTTCATTTTCATACCGTACAATTTACGGTAAAAATGATGTGTTCTTTATTCTTTGGGTCAATACAATTGAAATGATACCCATGATAGTATAGTTTTCTATTACGGTTGCGCTTAAAAAAAATCACAAACTGTTTAACCAATTTAATACGTCTAAAACCCGCCTAGTCTGAAGACCTATAACTTTTTCATTTTTCCATATAAGCGGTGGTATGAGGGCTTATTTTTTGCGCCGTGATCTGTACTTTTTATTGATAACATATTTGCTTATATAAAACTTTTAATACTTTTTTATAAAAAAAATTTGGAATAAAATGTTATAAAAAAAAGCAGCTATTTTGGACTTTTTTTCTTACGTTCACGACATTCACCATACGGTATCATTAACATTTTATTTTAATATTTGGGATATTTACGCACGCGTTGATACCAAATATGTATATCAAAAAATTTTTTTTTTACATTTTTTGGGGGTGAAACTGGGAAAATAGGGCAATTTACGTTTTTATTGGGGGAGGGGGTTTTTCAAAATGTTTTTACTTTTATTTATTACTTTTATTTTTACACTTTAATAGTCCCCATAGGGGACTATTTATAGCAATCATTCAATTGCTAATACTGTTCAGTGCTATGTATTGGACATAGCACTGATCAGCGTTATCGGTCATCTTCTGCTCTGGTCTGCTCGATCGCAGACCAGAGAAGAAGACCCCGGGAGACGGCCGGAGCAAGGTGAGGGGACCTCCGACCACCATGCTGGATGATCAGATCGCCGCGGCAGCGCTGCGGGCGATCCGATCATTCAAAGTACCGCGATGCTGCAGATGCCGTGATCTGCATTGATCACGGCATCTGAGGGGTTAATGGCAGACATCCGTGCGATCGCGGATGTCCGCCATTACGGGCGGGTCCCTGGCTGCTATCAGCAGCCGGGACCTGCCGTGCATGATAGCACATATGGTTATGCATAGGATGTAAATGTACATCCTGGTGCATTAAGTACCACCTCACCAGGACGTACATTTACGTCCTTCGTCATTTAGGGATTAAACGGGTACTCCACCCCTAGACATCTTATCCCCATCCAAAGGATAGGGGATAAGATGTCTGATCGCGGGGGTCTCTGCTGCACCCGGCGTTTGTATAGAGCAGGGGTCTCAAACTCATATTATCTGGAAGCCACTGAGGGTAGCAGCTGGATGAGGCTGGACCGCATGCGCCCCTCACATATAATGCCCCCACCATACACCCCTCACATATAATGCACCCATCATGCGCCCCTCACATATAATGCCCCCATCATATGCTCCTCACATATAATGCCCCATCATACGCCCCTCACATAAAATGCCCCCATCATGCAGCCCTCACATATAATGCCCCCATCATTCTGCCCTCCCATATAATGTCCCCATCATGCGACCCTCACATATAATGCCCTCATCATGCGCCACTCACATATAATTCCCCCATCATACGCCCCTCACATATAATGCCTCCATCATGCGCCACTCACATATAATGCCCCAATCATACGCCCTTCACATATAATGCCCCCATCATGCGCCCCTCACATATAATGCCCCCATCATGCGCTCCTCACATATAATGCTCCCATCATGCGCCCCTCATATATAATGTCCCCATCATGCGCTCCTCACATATAATGCCCCCATCATGCGCTCCTCACATATAATGCCCCCATCATGCGCCCCTCACATATAATGTCCTCATCATGCGCCCCTCATCATCCAGCAACACCCCCGACCAGCAGTAGCACCCCCATCATCCACTAATAACCCCATTCCCCCTACCCACCTGTGGTAATAGCATGAGCTGACGGATGATGGGTGTGCTACTTCTGGGGGGAGCATTAGGTAGGCAGTAGTTTCCCCACATTAGGAAGGTAGCAGTTTCCCCACATTAGGAAGGTATCAGTTTCCCCACATTAGGAAGGTTGCATGTTCCCCACATTAAGAAGGTAGCAGTTTCCCCACATTAGGAAGGTTGCAGTTTTCCCACATTAGGAAGGTAGCTTGTCCCCCACATTAGGAAGGTAGCAGTTTTCACACATTAGGAATATTGCATATTCCCCATATTAAGAAGGTAGCGGTTTTCCCATATTAGGAAGGTAGCAGTTTCCCCACATTAGGAAGGTAGCAGTTTCCCCACATTAGGAAGGTAGAATGTTCCCCACATTAGGAATGTAGCATGTTCCCCACATTAGGAAGGTAGCATGTTCCCCACATTAGGAAGGTAGCATGTTCCCCACATTACGTGGCATTGTGTGTCCCCCCCTGACACACACATGCACACACACAGGCACACACAGACAGACACACTAAGACAGACCGACACACACACATGCACACACACATAGACACACTTACATGTCCTGCGCTGCGCTTCTCCTCTCCAGCGTGACGAGTGACGTCACTGACGTCCTCCTGCGCGGGTCTGTGGAGGGACGTCATATGCCCGACGTCCCGCATCAGACTCGGCCAGCTGGCCAACCGGAGACGGGGAAGGGCGGGTTAAGTAAAGGTAATCAGCTCTATTGGAATGGGTGGGGGTTTTGATTGCGAACGCAGATCATCAAGTATTGTGTGAAGTCTTCTGCCATTTAGTGCTGCTTGCCCGAAGCAGGTAGTGAAGTCCGGAGAGGACGAGAGGAAGACCAGAGGACGCGGCGGGGTACGGGGGAGTGCTGGGGACCAGCCCCGGTACTTACCTCGTCCCTGAAGACCCGGATCCCGGCGGCGGAGACGGCGGCGGCGGCGACAGGTGAGTTCCTCTTCAGCCGCGATCGGGCCCTTTACAGCAATGCATTTCGCCGTAAAGCGACACGCATTGCTGTAATGGGACCCTGTAAATTACAACTCCCAGCATGCCCAGACAGCCCTTGGCGTCTGGGCATGCTGGGAGTTGTAGTTTTGCAACATCTGGAGGTCCACAGTTTGGAGACCACTGTGCCCTTCCAGATGTTGCAAAACTACACATTCTCAGCATGCCCTTACTGTCCAGGCATGCTGGGAGTTGTAGTTCTGTAACATCTGGCCCTTCAGATGTTGCAGAACTACAACTCCCAGCATGCCTGGACAGTTTTGGCATACTGGGAGTTGTAGTTTTGCAACATCTGGAAGGGCACAGATTGGGAAGCACTGTATTAGTGGTCTGCAAACTGTAGTCCTCCAGATGTTGCAAAACTACAACTCCCAGCATGCTGGGAGTTGTAGTTCGGCAACATCTGGCTCTAAAGATGTTGCCGAACTACTACTCCCAGCATGCCTGAGAATGCTGGGAGTTGTGATTTTGCAACAACTGGAGGCACACTGGTTGGGAAACATTGTCTGTTTCCTAACTCAGTGTTTCCCAACCGTGTGCCTCCAGCTGTTGCAAAACTATAACTACCAGCATGCACTGATAAACTGTACATACTGGGAGTTGTAGTTTTGCAACAGCTGGAGGTCCCCCCCCTTGTGAATGTACAGGGTACATTCAAATGGGCAGGGGGCTTACAGTGAGTATCAGGCTGCAAGTTTGTGACTGTACCCTAAAAACACTACACTACACTACACTAACACAAAATAAAATAAAAAGTAAAAAACACTACATATACACATACCACTACACAGCCCCCCTCCCCTCCCCAATAAAAATGAAAAACGTCCGGTACGCCACTGTTTCCAAAATGGAGCCTCCAGCTGTTGCAAAACAACAACTCCCAGTATTGCTGGACAGCCGTTGACTGTCCAAGCATGCTGGGAGTTTTGCAACAGCTGGAGGCACCCTGTTTGGGAATCACTGGCGTAGAATACCCCTATATCCACCCCTATGCAAATCCCTAATTCAGGCCTCAAATGCGCATGGCGCTCTTACTTTGGAGCCCTGTCGTATTTCAAGGCAACATAATAGGGTCACATATGGGGTATCGCCGTACTCGGGAGAAATTGTGTTACAAATTTTGGGGGGCTTTTTCTCCTTTAACCCCTTATGAAAAGGTGAAGTTGGGGTCTAAAACAGCATGTTAGTGTAAAAAAATAAATTTTTTACACTAACACGCTGGTGTTGCCCTATACTGTTCATTTTGACAAGAGGTAAAAGGGAAAAATGCCCCCCAAAATTTGTTATGCAATTTCTCCCGACTACGGAGATACCCCATAAGTGGGCGCAAAGTTCTCTGGGGGCGCACAACAAGGCCCAGAAGGGAGAGTGCACGATGTACATTTGCACAGGGGTGGCTGATTGTTACAGCGGTTTTGACAAACGAAAAAAAAAAAAAAACAACACATGTGACCCCATTTCGGAAACTACACCCCTCACGGAATGTAATGAGGGGTGCAGTGAGAATTTACACCCCACTGGTGTTTGACAGATGTTTGGAACAGTGGGCTGTGCAAATTAAACATTTTGTACAGCCCACTGTTCCAAAGTTCTGACAGACACCAGTGGGGGGTAAATGCTCACTGTACCCCTTGTTACGTTCCTCAAGGGGTCTTGTTTCCAAAATGGTATGCCATGTGGGGGTTATTTTGCTGTCCTGGCACCATAGGGGCTTCCTAAATGCGACATGCCCCCTGAGCAAAATTTGCTCTCCAAAAGCCAAATATGACTCCTTCTCTTCTGAGCATTGTAGTTCGCCCGTAGTGCACTTCAGGTCCACTTATGGGGTACCTTCATACTCAGAAGAGATGGGGTTACAAATTTTGGGGGGGATTTTCTGCTGTTAACCCTTGCTAAAATGTGAAATTTGGGGGGGAAACACACATTTTAGTGAAAAAATATATATTTTTTTTTACATATGCAAAAGTCGTGAAACCCCTGTGGGGTATTAAGGCTCACTTTTTTTCTTGTTACGTTCCTCAAGGGGTCTAGTTTCCAAAATGTTGTGGCACCATAGGGGCTTCCTAAGTGCGACATGCCCCCCGAACAAAATTTGCTCTCCAAAAGCCAAATATGACTCCTTCTCTTCTGAGCATTGTAGTTCGCCCGTAGTGCACTTCAGGTCCACTTATGGGGTACCTTAATACTCACAAGAGATGGAGTTACAAATTTTGGGGGGTATTTTCTGCTATTAACCCTTGCAAAGTCGTGAAACACCTGTGGGGTATTAAGGTTCACTTTACCCCTTGTTACGTTACCCAAGGGGTCTAGTTTCCAAAATGGTATGCCATGTGGGGATTTTTTGCTGTTCTGGTACCATAGGGGCTTCCTAAATGCAACATGCCCCCCAAAAACCATTTCAGATAAACGTACTCTCCAAAATCCCCTTGTCGCTCCTTCGCTTCTGAGCCCTCTACTGCGCCCGCCGAACACTTTTCATGGACATATGAGGTATGTCCTTACTCGAGAGAAATTGGGCTACAAATATAAGTATAAATTTTCTCTTTTTACCCCTTGTAAAAATTAAAAAATTGGGTCTACAAGAACATGCGAGTGTAAAAAATGAAGATGGTGAATTTTCTCCTTCACTTTGCTGCTATTCCTGTGAAACACCTAAAGGGTTAAAACGCTGACTGAATGTCATTTTGAATACTTTGGGGGTGCAGTTTTTATAGTGTGGTCATTTGTGGGGTATTTCTAATATGAAGACCCTTCAAATCCACTTCAAACCTAAACTGGTCCCTGAAAAATAGTGAGTTTGAAAATTTTGCGAAAAATTGGAAAATTGCTGCTGAACTTTGAAGCCCTCTGATGTCTTCCAAAAGTAAAAACTTGTCAATTTTATGATGCAAACATAAAGTAGACATATTGTATTTGTGAATAAATTCTTTTTTTATTTTGAATATCCATTTTCCTTACAAGCAGAGAGCTTCAAAGTTAGAAAAATGCAAAATTTTCAATTTTTTCAGCAAATTTTGACATTTTTCACTAAGAAACGATGCAAGTATCGACAAAATTTTACCAATAACATAAAGTAGAATATGTCACGAAAAAACAATCTCGGAATCAGAATGATAGGTAAAAGCATTCTAGAGTTATTAATGTTTAAAGTGACAGTGGTCAGATGTTCAAAAAACGCTCCGGTCCTAAGGTGTAAAATGGCCTGGTCCTTAAGGGGTTAAAGGAGATATCTGATGTATACATTTTTTTTTCCCAAAATGCCCGGGCTGCCTGCCATGGAAATCGAGCATTCTTAACATACTGTTTAGATTCCACCCTTGATATATACAGCAATCTTTCTGGATATAAGATTAACCCTACTAAGACAGAGGCCCTCCCAGTTAATATACCCGATTCTATCTTGTGAAACTTAAAATTAAACTACCCCTACAAATGGCAAGAATCCGCCCTGAAATACCTTGGAGTGAATATTACATCTACTTATGTTAAACTAGTTAAAAATAACATCCCCTCTATCACACAAGAAATTAATTAATTACTAGAGAAATGGTCTTCACTCCCACTCTCTCTCCTGGGAAGGATCACAGCAATAAAAATGACCATATTGCCCAAGTTATTATACCTATTTTATACTCTCCCTATCCCGATTCCTAGAGGGGCGCTGAAGAAAATTCAGTCCCATATGCTGAGGTTTGTGTGGGGAGGTAGAAGCCACAGATTATCATTTACTGTGTTATCCTCTTTGAAAAAACATGGAGGCCTAGCCTTTCCAGATATATTTAAATACTATATAGCAGCGAACCTTCGTAGAATACCTTCATGGACATCTCTTCCACCTCTTGATAAGTGGTCAGAGATAGAAGGACTGTGGCTGAAGCCTTTCCACCCGTCCTCTTTTATTTGGACTGATGTTTCACCACCACTCCCCAAAAATGTACTAGGCACTATAAAATTAACCCTATCAATTTGGAACAATTACAAATCACAATTCCAATTAAAATCACCAATATCATTAATCACTCCCATACTATTTAACCCCCAAATTCTCAATAGTGGAAACCCAACAATTATAAACTCCTGGAGAAGGGCGGGGATTTTCCATCTTCGGGACATAGTAGATCCATTACGACGCACCTTATTACAATTCCCAGATCTGCAAAAGAAATACTCCTTACCTGATTCTGCGTCCCCCTTCTATCTAGATCTGAAACAGTACTTATCCCTAGTAATGGTTGACACTGTATTCCCTGTCCTAACATCATTTGAACACTTGTGTAGGGGTAATGTCTCTACAAGGGGTTTGATATCCGCTATAGATAACCTTCTAATGACCCCGAGAGGTGACGACTTAATATACCACCCTTACATGACCAAGTGGGAGACTTATTTAGGAAAATCACTCACATTACACCAATGGTATAACATTTGGTTGAATGCTTCTAGGTCCTCATCCTGTGTAACACATAAGGAAACTCAGTATAAACTTTTGACACATTGGTACCAAACCCCTGATAGATTACATAGAATATTTGATAATGTCTCACCTCTTTGTTGGAGATGCAAGCGTGAAACAGGCTCTATTACTCATATATTTTGGGATTGCAGCAGATTACACCACTTTTGGCTAGAGGTCAAGTCTTTACTACGTAAACTCTTGGGAGTGAATGTCCCCCTGTCCCCCGAGACATATTTGTTAAATCTACTCCCTGTTAGAATATCGAATAGTAACATCAAATTGATGCTGTTCATTTTGACAGCGGCTAAATGCTTAATAGCGCGTGGATGGAGAAGTACAGAAGATCCTTCTCTGCAAATGCTGTGGGATAGGATAAGTGATATTAGAAGGCAAGAATATCTTTCTGCATGCGTAGATAACAAATTGCCCTTCTTTTATAAAATCTGGACGTCTTGGGACTCACTGGAGGCACACCAGTCCTAATGACACGTGATGCGGGACAAGCCATGCGGGAATCTATTATTCAGCTTACAAATATACTTTTATTTCATCTCCTTTTGTTTTTTATTTTTCTACATTAATCCTTTTTCTCTTTATACTCTTTACTTTACTTTTATTCTCACACTTTCCTCTCCCTCTAACACTGTTCATTTTACTATTGTTCCTGAGGTATTAATAAATATGCGAAGGAACATTTAATCACATGTGTTGCAAAGTATTATACTTGCGGAACTATAATACCATTCCTGTACGGAATTTATATTGTAACCCTTATTTTATTTTATTTAGCATTTCTCCATTTCATGTTTGTAACATACCGTATTTATTGGCGTATAACACGCACTTTTTAGGCTAAAATTTTTAGCCTAAAGTCTATGTGCGTGTTATATGCCGATACACCCCCAGGAAAGGCAGGGGGAGAGAGGCCGTCGCTGCCCGCTTCTCTCCCCTTGCCTTTCCTGGGGTCTAGAGCCCTGCTGCCGGCCCTTCTCTCCCCCTGGCTATCGACGCCACTGCCCGTTCTGTCCCCCTGACTATCGGTGCCGGCACCCCATTGCCGGCACCGACAGCCAGGGGGAGAGAAGGGGCAGCGCCACCCATTGCCGGCGCCGCTGCCCCGTTGTCTCCCCCCATCCCCGGTGGCATAATTACCTGTTGCCGGGGTCGGGTCCGCGCTGCAGCAGGCCTCCGGCGTGCGTCCCCTGCATCGTTGCTATGCGCTGCACGGAGCGGCGCATGATGTCAGTGCGCCGTGCATAACAACGACGCAGGGGACGCACACCGGAGGCCTGCAGCAGCGTGGACCCGACCCCGGCAACAGATAATTATGCCACCGGGGACGGAAGGAGGCAACGGGGCAGCAGCGCCGGCAATGGGTGCCGCTGCCCCTTCTCTCCCCCTGGCTGTCGGCGCCTCTTCTCTCCCCCTGGCTATCGGTGCTGGCAATGGGGGGCCGGCACCGATAGTCAGGGGGACAGAACGGGCAGCGGCGCCGATAGCCAGGGGGAGAGAAGGGCCGGCAGCAGGGCTCTAGACCCCAGGAAAGGCAGGGGGAGAGAAGCGGGCAGCGATGGCCTCTCTCCCCTGCCTTTCCTGGGGGTGTATCGGGGTATGCATGCGCACACACGCACCCTCATTTTACCATGAATATTTGGGTAAAAAACTTTTTTTACCCAAATATCCTTGGTAAAATGAGGGTGCGTGTTGTAGGCCGGTGCGTGGTATACCCCGATAAATACGGTATGTTGAAATATAAAAAGCAAAAATAAACAATTGTTTAAAAAAAAAAAAAACATACTGTTAAGAATGCTGGGTGCTGCATGGAGATCGTAGGGACCTCCGCGATCAGACATCTTATCCCTTATACTTTGGATAGGGGTTAAGATGTCTAGGGGCGGAGTACCCCTTTAAGGACACAGGGGCTTTGCTTTTGCCTTTTCATTTTTTCCTCTTCACCTTTTAAGAATCATAGAGGTGAATTTTCATTATCTCAGTAGTGTGTGAGGCTCTTTTTTGCGACTTTTTTGTTTACACTTTTTTTTTTTTAGAGTGTGTACAGACCAGATGTTAAGGCTAGTCTTTTACAGTATCAATGAATTTATCAACTACAAATTTTTAAACAAGTCACACATTTTTGCGCAAAAAAAACTTTTTAGTGTGTGTGTAAAGTAAGATTTCAAGAAATGTGTACCTGTGTAAAATTTATCAAATGCCCTGCAATCAATTAATAAATTTGGTGCACCTACAAATTAGCCGCACACAAAAAATGGTGTACAAAAATGCTTCACCTGTACCTACAATAATAAATTCAAATCCCCCCCCCCCATAAATCTTTTATTTTTCTATATACGGGGCCCTATGAGGGTTTGTTGTTTTGCATGACTATTTTGTTATGAAAAAAAATATTAGTGGAAGAAAATTGAAAAAGAAAACTGCCATTGTGCAAATTTTTAGGGGTAAAATTTTAATGCAATGTACTTGGTAGAAAATGACTATGGTAAAACTAACCTGTTATCTTTATTGTGTGGGTTGATTTATTAACAATTATAATTATACCAATATATGCAAATTTTCGTTTTTTGGGGAGATTTATCAACATTTTTGCAGAGGAAAAGTGGAGCAGTTGCCCAACCAATCAGATTGCTTCTTTAGTTTAAAAAAAAGACCACTAAAAAAAAAAAACTATCTGATTGGTTGCCATGGGCAGTGGCACCACTTTCCTCTGCACAGGTTTTGAGAAATATCCCCCTTTATCTGGACCCCTTTTATGTATATGTGACTTTTTGAACACTTTTTATTCCATTTTTTCCTGGAATGTATTATGACGTGTGTCCCGTCTCAGCCGGGGATTGGCTGCACAGGCTGTCCCTCTCACATATCTCTGAGGGGAGGGACAGGAACGCTCTGAGTACGAGTAAGTAACTGGGCCCATTATGGTGATCACAGTTGGGGGGTGTAAGAGATGTGTACTTCCCCGGAGTACCCCTTTGGGTATAGTACATGATAAGATTTCTACAGTTCAATACTTTAAATGCTGGCCACCTTGTCAGATTTTAGGCATTACATGATGGTCCTTCCTCATCAGTGCAGAATTCCATCCTGGGACATTATTTCTAGTGTCTAGAAAATTAACAAAGGAAGGCATTTATCTATAGTGCATTACATAAGATTGCAATAATAAGGGAGCTGAATATGTGTACTTGTAGATAACCTCCCTTAGAACTTCAAATACTTTTCCCATTAAAATATATTGTTTTAAATCTTAAGATGCTACTATTTTTCTTACTTACATAAGCAATTCTATTTTGTGCTACTATTGATCCAATTACATTATATTTTTAGCCCACATTTTGTCAGGCTTTGAAAGATTTTATTTCCCTAAAGTGGTATCTATTTGCTTTAAACTTTATTAAAATGTATCTGTGTCATCCATAAAGCATACCTATAATTCACAGGGATGATATTCCACTTCGTACTATATCTTAGAAATGGAATTATCACACTGTGACTCGTCCTAGATCAGTTTTTATGTGAGTACTACAGAAGAAAGCATAAAGAAGCAAATGGTAATCAGTATTTAAGGGACATTTTAGTGTAACCCTTCCCTCCCTAGTTCTTTGTATTTATATCACAAACTAGCTGAGTACCCGGCGTTGGCCCGTTTTTCCTACCTTATCCTTGTGGGGGAAAATCAACAAAGGAGGAAGCTTTTGTCCTCATATCCTGTCCCAAAATCCTGACCCCATATCCCCTCCTCATATTCTGACCTCATATCCTGTCCTCATATTTTATTCTCATATCCTGTCCTCATATGCCAACCTCATATGCTGTCTTCATACTATGTCCTCATATCCCGACCTCATATCCCGTCCTCATATCCCGTCCCCATAGCTAATCCTCATTTCTAAATATCATATCCAGCCCTCAGGTGGGGCTGCATTGTGGTGAACATATTGTAAGCTGAAAATAAAAGGGGTGTGGCTTAAAAGGTGGTCATGTCTTTGTGTGATGGGGTACCAGCCGGACTGACACATTCACCAGGAGATGCATAGCGGAGCTTGTGGAGTAAGACACCAGAATTCCTATATACTTGCATGGGACTTGAAACAAAAACCCCATCCTTCACATAAGGGGGCAGTTTAGGGGTTAATTTAACTATTATATATTTTTAGTTGACTTATAAGTAACATGTGACCAAGTATTATCGAAATATCTCCAGCTGTTTGGAAATTATGCAAATTTCCCAATGGAACTTTAAATAAAAACCCTGACCCTGGCAAATGGGGGTGGGTAAGGGTTCAATCCCGTATCCTATGTTTGTTGTTGACATATAAGTAACATGTGTGCCAAGTTTCATGTTAATATCTTTAGTGGTATGGGTGGTGGGTCTGACTAGAAAGCATCTTATTTATCAAGAAGATGCAGCAGGATGATGAATTTTGCGCAGCTCTTCTGTGGTGGGAAAAGCTCTACCACATACATTTTTTCTAGACACTTGTGAAGGAGGGAAGTAGACACTTTCCCGTGTTCTGAATTTGGCAGGTTAGGTGTTTTTACTTACTTTCACAGAGCTGCCGGGACATTTTTACTTGCATTTTAGACGCTACAATCAAATTTGATTGTGATGTCTAAGGGGTTTAAACCAGGCATCACCACGATTGGTGATGTCTGGCATTAGAGATGGGTCCTGGTGGCAGATGGCTGCGAGGATCACCCAGCTATGACCCGCGCTCAGCTCCTGAGCGCGTTTCAAAGAAGGGGAGTGGGACCCTGTTGTCCACAAGAGGTCAAAGGTTGAATTGTGGAAGGTAGAAGTGATTCTCACACCTACTGGTAGGTGGTTTAGCTTTGCACCTAAAAAAGTACCTTTGCGCACAAAATAGCGACTTTTGACAAAAGTCGCAAATGATAAATACGTGACCACTGCATGGTCAGAAAGGAAAAGTTCTACGTGTAGGCAAAAAGAGTGAAACTGTCTATATCAAAAGACGGATAAAAGTCGCTAAATATGCTGCTTGCGCCTGAACTGCGCCAAAAAATAGACAAAAAAATGCTCTAAAAGCAATGATAAATCTCCCCCTATGGTTCACAAATTGGGACCCCTTTGTAAGGACTGCCTATATAGCAATATACTGTACCAATAAAATAAGCATTTAAATCAATTAGTACAAACTGTATTATAGATTAGTGAATATATTGAATTACCTATTTGATCTCCAGTACAGCTCGATTTGCTGTATAATCCATTGACACATTTACTAATCTGCAGACTTTACTATTAAAATTATACTTCATTAGTTACTGGTTCACTACCCTGTTTATTTGATTTCTAGGAAGTCTTTACATCAGGATCTGTACTGTGAACTGAGGTATAAATATAAAAAAGTACTGAAAATGTACGAGTATAAGTATAAATACAAATCTAAATGTTAAATTGCTTATTATTGCATATTAGCATAACTTAGTGTACTGTATATCAACTAATAATGCTAGTATAGAGTATGGAGAGGGCTTGTTTCTGCAACATCCCTATTGATGCTGTGGTCCTTGGGTCAGGCATGTTTTATAGGAGGATAAAAGCCAGAAAATCACAGTTTTATATTGCAACCTAAATTTAAATTCCAAAAGTTCACTTTTTACCCCAATGATGCCATGAGTTGTAGAACAGGTGTAGTTTGTGCACTATAATTGATACTCAGATAACCCTAATACTTGTGGAGGAACCTCTCAGATCCTGCAGTCAACATTAACCATCTATTCTATTAATACATATATCTCCAGTGAGGTTGATCATGTGGTCTATTGCATTAACTGCACAGCGTGCCATGTACAGTTCGTGGGGTACTGAAAACTCGAATCCCTGAACACCTAGCAGGTGCTCACATACAGAGCCTTGTTCACACTCGTGCGCTTTATGGTGCATCCTGACACTTTAAAGAATGTCATCCTGGGAGTTTCTCTAGTCTGCAAGTAATACCTATAGAGAAGGTAACCCGTCCACCTAGAGGTGGAGATTGGAGAAGCAATCTCCTAGCGCATGAAGTTTATTGAATTATCAAATTGTGTACCCGTGTAACCTCATGTTTGAATAGCTGCTCTGATATAATGCTAAATTATTAATACCATCTGCACAGATTTCCATGTTCACTATTGCAGGTTCACGGTTTACTCAGCAATAGTGTTGCTCGCGAATATTCGCAATGCGAATTTTATTCGCGAATATCGCATATTTGTGAATTTGCGAATATTCGCGAATATAGCACTATATATTCGTAATTACGAATATTCGTTTATTTATTTATTTTTTTCACAGTACACATCACAGTGATCATCCCTCTCTGCTTCCAGGTTGTGTGGGTAAAGAAGGCTCTAATACTACTGTGTGAGACTGGCGTGCAAATTTTCGCATTTGCATATGCTAATTTTCACATATGCGAATTTTCGCTTATGTTAATTTTTATATATGCTAGTTTTCGCATACGTGAATTTTCGCATATGTGAAAATAAAACGCGAATATTGCAAATATGCGAATTTAGTGAATATATGACGAATATTCGTCCATATATTCGTGAAATATCGCCAATTCGAATATGGCCTATGCCGCTCAACACTACTCAGCAATTCTCTTGTATTTTTTCTATTACACATTTGGTATTTTTGATTTTTTTTGCCTATGTTTCTCTAGAGGTGTGTTTTTTCCTTTGTTGTGTTTTGAGAAATTATTCTTTTTGTGTTAGACAATGCTTGTCTTTCAAATATTCCCTAACATTCTTTTCTGAGGATAGGGTAAAATTTTTCTCTCCCGAAACACGTCAGTGTTCTGTACATTTTTACCTCTGCTTCCCTTCTTGTATGCATCTTTTAACATGGATTTAGGCTAAGTTTCCACTTGGTTTTTTTTCTGGCAGTTTTTAGAAAACTGCCAATGCAGTTTTTGAGCCAAAATCAGAAGTGGATCCATAAGGGAGGAGAAGTATAAGTCTTTCCTTTATATGTCCTATTCCTTTTGAATACATTTCTGGCTTTGGCTCAAAAACTGCAGTGGCAGTATTCCAAAAACTGCCAGAAAAAAAACCAAGTGGAAACCTAGCCTTAAGAAAGTCTAAAGTTTTTTAGCCATTTCTCAAGTACAGATTGGAGTTCTGGTTTCTTCCTTTCGGAAAAAAGATTCCTTTCATCTAAATGGTTATATATAGGGACATTTATCAATGTTTGCTTATGTATTCCTTTTTTTAGTACTTTTTTCTTTACCTTTTTTTTTTGCTTATATGTGACTTATTTATCAACTGGTTTCAGCCTGTTGATAATTTTCTTTCACGCAAGCAATTTCTTCTTTTTTTTACTTTGGTAGTAGCTTTTTCTGCTCCATGTTTGAGCTGGAGTAAATTTAGTCAATTTTTGACCTTGTTGCGACTTTTTTTTGAGCAGTTGCGACTGTTGCAGTTAATAAATACCTGACTACCCGTAGTCCATTTTAAAATTATTACTTCGTAGTTAAGTTTTTGAAAACTTGCTTTTCTCGCTTTCCAGTCAAAATGTTGCACGAAAAATCGCGTAGTCGCAGGTGCGACATTTTTTAAAAGAAAAATTAACTAAATCGCTTGATAAATGCCTGTCATAGAGGGTATTTCCATCGTTTACCCTATCGTTACCACTGCAATCATAGAAAACATATGAGCAATCATGGCAGCTGGGGTCCAAGGTATTTCCCCAGGTTTGCCCTGTTTTTATGTTTTTTATTAGGCCTTGCTGGAGACAGGCATAATATAATGTAACATAAACGCAGAGCAGAGTATTTAAAAAAAAATTCTGTTGAATGCACTTTCATTGAAAAAAAATACAATTTAAAGCACACATAATTGAAATCCTTACAACAGTAATGATCTCCACTATATTAACCCCCTAAGGACTAAGTCCATCTGAACCTTAAATGGGGACTCCGGTGTAAAACTTTTTTTTCTTTTCTTTATGAACTGGTGCCAGCAAGTTAAACAGATTTGTAAATTACTTCTATTTAAAAATCTCAATCCTTTCAAGGAAATTCTTTTCTTTTTGAATTTCTTTCTTGTATAGTCCACAGTGCTCTCTGCTGACACCTCTGTCCGTGTCAGGAACTGTCCAGAGCAGCATAGGATTGCTAATTTATTTTTTGCATGACCAACTGTATTTTGTAATGACATCTTTTATTTACCATGAAATGTATGATGCAACCAAAAATATATTTTTTTTCGGGAAATTAAAAAGAAAACAGCAATTTTGAAATTTTGGAGGGTTTCGTTTTTATGCAGGGCACTTTACGGTAACAATGACATGTTTTTATATTCTGTGGTTCAATACAATTAAAATGATACCCATGTCTACTGTTTACTGTTATTGTACCATTTTAAAAAAATCTCAAACTTTTTTTCAACAAAATTTGTATGTTTTAGGTCACCCTATTATGACCCCTATAACTTTCTCACTATATGGGGCTTTATGAGGGCAAATTTTGTTGCGCCATGATCTGTAATTTTTATTGGTACATTTTTTGCGGACATGTGACTTTTTGATCAATTTTATAAACATTTTCTTGGTTGTGATTTAACCAAAATGCAACGATTTCTGACTTTTTAATTTTTTTATGCTTAATAGTTCGGACATTTATGCACACGGTGATACCAGATATGTTCATTAATTTTTTTTTACACTTTTTTTTTGTAAAAAGGGAAATGGGGCGATTTAAATTTTTATTGGGGAGGGGCTTATTTACATTTTGTAAAACTTTTTTTTAACTTTTTTCTCTACTTTTATTACACTTATATAGTTTCTATAGGGGACTATTTATAGCAATCACTTGATTGCTTATACTGTTCAGTGCTATGCATAGGCATAGCACTGAACAGCATTATCAGCTATCTACTGCTCTGGTCTGCTCGATTGCAGACCAGAGCAGAAGACACCAGGATGACAGCGGGATGCAGGTGAGGAGACATCCGCCCGCCATCTTGGGTGATCTGAGGGGTTAATGGTAGACATCAGCACGATAGCTAATGTCTGCCATTACCCTGAGAGTCCCTGGCTGCTTATTGCAGCCGTGACCCGCCGTGCATTATGCGAGCACCAATCCGGTGCTTGAGCCATGTATCAGACGTAAATGTATGTCCTGGGGCCTTAAGTACCACCGCACCAGGATGTACATTTATGTCCTAAGTCGTTAAGGGGTTAAGTCTTTTCTACCACAAAATGATGGCAACGAACATTAGAACTCATAAAAAGCCATCGAAAGGTTCCATTGAGAGTTGAAAAAAAGTTATCATTCCCCTCAAAAAGGTCAATGAAAGTTTATTAATAATACATATAAATGTACCTCAAAATAGGTGCATAAAAATGCCCAGCCCATGAAAAAGCCCTCACATGGCTACAGTGGCTACAAAATTAAAAATATATAGCTTTTGTCATGCAATGATAAAGCACTAAAAAACTGGTGAAAGTAGGAAGCCTAAAATAGCTGACGTGCTCCTACGCCACAGCACAATCCCACATCTATAGCCAAACAGATATGACAGATATGATAGAGATTCCATGTTTCCCGAATGAATTCTTTAATGCCATCAGTTGTTACTTTTACCACACCTTTACCAATTTACGCTGATCTTTATTCACTTTTTCAGATCTCTTTCTCTGTTTAGAGAAAACTTCTATTATCTACTGAAACAAATTCAGCATAGCTTACATTGTTTATCCGATCACATAAATGACTTACATAAAAATGAAGGTAAAAAAGTAGGTCAGATTATTGTTCACTTTTCAGAACACAAATCTTTTCATTGCGTATATCTGTAGGGTATGTAAAAGTCAAATGGGAAAAACAGTACTTTGAAATGAACTTTTTTGCATTATTCTATTTTCCGGCTCCAGTGTACAAAACAGATTAGTATGTCAAAGCCATTATCAGAATGTAGTTTATTTAGGATTTAAAGATTGTAGCATCAAAAAGTATAGTAGAATAAACAATTTTGCTCAGCGGGTCAGTTCAGCTAAACCCTGTGGGGACTCAACATCAAATAAATAGATCTCTTTCATTTGTAATAAATTTATCAAGTGATAGAAAACATGTTTTAGTGGGTAAATTTATGGAGGTAAGTTATACTGATAAACTATGTATTTTATTTGTATTATTATCAAATACTGCTTTACTACATCAACTAAAAGTATGTGTATAAACATTGGTCCATAATCCAAAGAAATTGTATTTTACATTTTGTCATCTTTTAACCCTTTAAGGACTGAGCGCTTTTTCACCTTAAGGACTGAGCCCATTTTTGCAATTCTGACCACTATCATTTTATGCATTAATAACTCTGGGATGCTTTTACCATTTATTCTGATTCTGAGAGTGTTTTTTTTTAGACATATTTTACTTTAACATAGTGGTAAATTTTTGTCGTTACTTGCATCCTTTCTTGGTGAAAAATCACAAAATGTTGTGAAAATTTTGAATATTTCTAACCTTGAAACTCTCTGCTTGTAAGGAAAAAGGCAATTCCAAATAAATTGTATATTGATTCACATATACAATATGTCTACTTTATGTTGGCATCATAAAGTTGCCATGTTTTTACTTTTGGAAGACATTAGAGGACTTCAAAGTTCAGCAGCAATTTTCCAATTTTTTCACGAAAATTTCAAAATCGGAATTTTTCAAGGACCAGTTCAGTTTTGAAGGGGATTTGAAGGACTTTCGTCCCTCAAAGTATTCAAAATGACATTCAGAAAGTCTGTTAACCCTTTAGGTGTTTCACAGGGATAGCAGCAAATTGAAGGAGAAAATTCAAAATCTTAATTTTTTACATTCGCATGTTCTTGCAGAGCCATTTTTTGAATTTCTACAAGGGGTAAAAGGAGAGAAATCCCACCAAAATTTGTAACCCCATTCTCTCGAGTAAGGAAATGCCTCATATGTATATGTCAAGTGTTCGGCGGGCACAGTAGAGGGCTCAGAAGTGAAAGGAGCGACAATGGGATTTTGGAGAGTGAATATTGCTGAAATGGTTTTTGGGGGGCATGTCACATTTAGGAAGCCCCTATGGTGCCAGAACAGCAAAATAAAAAAAAACACATGGCATACTATATTGGAAACTTCACTACTCATGGAATGTAAAAAGGGGTACAGAGGGCCTTACCTCACAGGTGTTTGACGACTTTTCGTTAAATTCGGATGTTTAAATGGAAAAAAAAATGTTTTCACTAAAATGCAGTTTTATCAACCACATTTCACATTTTTACAAGGGGTAATAGGAGAATTTGTAACCCCATTTCTTCTGAGTATGGAAATACCCCATGTGTGGATGTCAAGTGCACTGCGGGCGAACTACAATGCTCAGAAGAGAAGGAGCCACATTTGGCTTTTGGAAAGCAAATTTAGCTGAAAAGATTTTTGGGGGACATGTTGTATTTTGGAAGCCTCTATAGTGCCAGAACAGCAAAAAAAAAACAAGAAAACATGGCATGCTATTTTGGAAACTACACCCCTCAAGGAACGTAAAAAGGGGTACAGTGAGCCTTAACACCCCACAGGTGTTTGACGACTTTTTTAATTTTTTTACACTAACATTCTGGTGTAGCCCCCAACTTTTCTTTTCATAAGGGGTAAAAGGAGAAAAAGCCCCCCAAAATTTGTAACGCAATTGCTCCCGAATACGGAAATACCCCATACGTGGCCTTAAACTGTTTCCTTGAAATACGACAGGGCTCTGAAGTGAGAGATGAGCGAACTTTTGAAAAATTTGATTCGGATGATTCGCCGAATTTTCCGAAAAAGTTTGTTTTCAACCAAATTTTTTCGCAGCAAATCTATATTAAAAAAGGCTATTTCTAGCCTACATACAGCCTCTATAGGGGCATAGAACACTTTGTTGTGTTCTAAAACACATATGGAGTGTGCTGGGGTAGTGAAGTAATACTGTTATTCAGAATAACATGCAGATTACCGGCATCGCTTTTAGAATCACTGCCGCACAGCAGAACAATGACAGAGCCTGGTGGTGGCATCAGTGTCAGGAGACCATATAGTGACTGAATGACACAGCGTGGAGGTGTTGGCAGCCTGAGGAGACCATATAGTGGCTGAATGGCACAGCGTGGAGGTGTTGGCAGCATGAGGACACCATATAGTGGCTGAATAACACAGCTTGGATGAGTCTGAAGCATAAGGAGACCATATAGTGTTAGTGATGTCGCGAACATAAAATTTTCGGTTCGCAAACCGCAAACTCGAACTTCCACAAAAGTTCGCGAACTGGCGAACTGGACGAACCCGCCATTGACTTCAATGGGCAGGTAAATTTTAAAACCCACAGGGACTCTTTCTGGCCACAATAGTGATTTAAAAGTTGTTTCAAGGGGACTAACACCTGGACTGTGGTGTGCCGGAGTGGAATCCATGGCAAAACTCCCATGGAAAATTACATAGTTGATGCAGAGTCTGGTTTTAATCCATAGATTAAGGGCATAAATAACCTATTATTACTAAATTGTTTTGAATAACATGCTTTAGGCATCACATAGTTAGATTCCCCCATATTAGGCAGCACATAGTGGGATTTGAACCCAAGGCCCCAGCGCTGCAAGGCAGTAGTGCTAACCTCTGAGCCACCATGCTACCCTTAGCAAACATCTAATATCCACGGTTGCTAAAATGGACAGAGATGTCAGCAGAGAGTACCAGAAAAATTAGGCATATACACATGCCTGAAAAATTTGGTATTGTTGCAGCCGCTTCTGTAGCAGCGGCCAGAAAAATTGCAGCACCATAACAAGTGCAGCAGCAGAGGCCAGAAAAATTAGGAATGTACACATGGATGAAAAATTGGGTATTGTCGCAGCTGTAGCAGCGGCCATAAAAATTGCAGCACCATAACAAGTTCAGCAGCAGAGGCCAGAAAAGTTAGGCATGTACACCTGGCTGGAAAATCTGGTATTGTCGCAGCTGCTGCTGTAGCAGCGGGCAGAAACATTTCTGTTTGTTTCACCAGGCAGAAAGTGCCCTAAAACATTGCGGCTTGAACCCTAGTTGGTGGCAGATAAGTCACACAAGTCATCCGGCATTCAGAGTTCAAATACAGCAGCGTGTGGACCATTTTTAGCCCAAGGCAGCTCATCTGATCAGGCCTTGTTCAGTCAAATGTATCGCCCAGTGTCAGTCCCTTCGGGATCCATCCCTCATTCATCTTAATAAAGGGGAGGTAATCCAGACTTTTTGACCAAGGCGACTCCTCTTCTCAGTGACAATACCTCCTGCAGCATTGAAGGTCCTTTCTGACAGGACACTTGAAGGGGGACAGGCCAGAAGTTCGAGCGCAAATTGGGATAGCTCAGGCCACAGGTCAAGCACACCCAGTAGTCAAGGGGTTCATCGCTCCTCAGAGTGTCGATATCTGCGGTTAAGGCCAGGTAGTCTGCTACCTGTCGGTCAAGTGGTTCTCTGATGGTGGACCCCGAAGGGCTGTGGCGATGCGCAGGACTTAAAAAGCTCGGCATGTCCTCCATCAACAGCATGTCTGTACAGCATCCTGTCCTTGCCAGCGTGTTCGTGGGAGGAGGAGGATTACTTTCACCTCTTCCCCTGTTAGATCCCTGTTGTGCTGTGACATGACCCTTATACGCTGTGTACAGTATACTTCTTAATTTATTTTGGACCTGCTGAATCCTTTCCGCCTTGCTGTAATGCGGTAACATGTCAGGCACTTTATGTTTATACCGGGGGTCTAGTAGCGTGGACACCCAGTACAGGTCGTTCTCCTTCATCCTTTTTATACAAGGGTCCCATTTGCACAAGGACGGATGCCGAGCTACTCATGTCCTGTTCCTTGTCCTCAGTGATGTCAGGGAAGGTATAATCTTCTTCCCCCAGCCACATGCAACACCACTGGAACCAGATAGGTGACAAGGAGCACCCTGGGATGCCTGATGGTTGGTCTTCCTCCTCCTCTTCAAAGCCACATTCCTCCTCTGACTCCTCTTCCTCACAATCCTCTTCCAGCGTTGCCGCAGGTCCAGCAAGTGATGCTGATAAGGCTGTTTCTGGTGGTGATGGTGTCCACAACTCTTCCTCTTCACGCTCATCTACTGCCTGATCCAGCACTCTTTGCAGGGCACGCTCCAGGAAGAAAATAAACGGTATGATGTCGCTGATGGTGCCTTCGGTGCGACTGACCAGGTTTGTCACCTCCTCAAAAGGACGCATGAGCCTACCGGCATTGCGCATGAGCCTCCAGTAACGTCGCAAAAAAATTCCCAGCTCCGCAGATGATGTCCTAGCACCCCGGTCATACAAATATTCGTTGACGGCTTTTTCTTGTTGGAGCAGGCGGTCGAACATTAGGAATGTTGAATTCCAACGTGTCGGGCTGTCGGGCTGTCGGGCTGTCGCAAATCAAGCGCCTCACTGGCATGTTGCCTGAAAGCCTGGGTACTTGAGCACAAAGCATTGTACAATCAGATTACACACATGTGCCATGCACGGCACATGTGTCAACTTGCCCAACCTCAATGCCGCCAACAAATTTGTTCCGTTGTCACAAACCACCTTGCCGATCTCCAGTTGGTGCGGAGTCAGCCACTGGTCCACCTGTGCGTTCAGGGCCGACAGGAGCGCTGGTGCGGTGTGACTCTCGGCTTTGAGGCAAGTCAACCCCAAGATGGCGTGACACTGCCGTATCCGGGATGTGGAATAGCACCTGGGGAGCTGGGGGGGTGCCGGTGATGTGGAGCAAGACGCAGCAGTGGAAGAGGACTTGGCCGAGGAGGTTATGGAAGAGGATGGAGTAGGAGGAGTAGAGGAGGTAGTAGCAGGAGGTGTTACCAACTCCTCTGCAGAGCCATGCATTCCATGCTTGGCAGCCGTCACCAGGTTTACCCAATGCGCAGTGTAGGTGATATACCTGCCCTGACCATGCTTTGGAGACCAGGTATCAGTGGTCAGATGGACCCCTGCCCCTACACTGTGTGCCAGACATGCCATAATTTCCTTTTGCACAATGGAGTAAAGGTTGGGGATTGACTTTTGTGCAAAAAAATATCGTCTGGGTACCTTCCACTGCGGTGTCCCAATTTCGAATTTTTTTTTAAAGGCCTCAGACTACACCAGCTTGTATGGTAAAAGCTGGCGGGCTAGCAGTTCCGACAAGCCAGCTGTCAGACGTCGGGCTAGGGGGTGACTTTGAGACATTGTCTTCTTGCGCTCAAACATCTCCTTGACAGACACCTGACTGTGGGCAGATGAGCAGGAAATGCTCAAGGCGAGAGACGGAGAGGCGGATGGTTGAGAGGGGGCAAGGAGGGCAGCAGTGGTTGACCTAGCTGAAGATGCTGGTCCAGGAGGAGGATGGCGGCTTTGACTTTGTGTGCTGCTTGTACTGACGTGTTGATCCCATAGGCGTTTGTGATGTGACATCATGTGTATTCGCAAAGCAGTTGTGCCTAGGTGGGTGTTGGACTTCCCACGACTCAGTTTCTTCTGGCACAGCTTGCAAATGGCCTCGCTGTTGTCAGAGGCAGACACACAAAAAAAATGCCACACTGCTGAGCTCTGCGATGACGGCATTCTGGTGGTGGCAACAGCATGCGTTGATTGGCGTCCCATCTGGCTGACCCTGGGTGCCGATACATGTTGTCTGACTGTGCCACTAGCTCCTTGCGACAACCTCCCCCTGCTTCCAACTCGTCTCCTCCTCCTCTCTGTCTCCCCATCTCAACTTTCCCCCTCTTCTTCTCTTCTAGTGGGCACCCACGTGGCATCCACGGACACATCGTCATCATCAACACCTTCACCGCTATCTGACACCTCAAGAAAGGAAGCAGCAGTGGGTACAACATCATCATCACACCATACGTCCATGTGTGTAATGCTGCCTGACTGAGACATATCCCTGTTAACTACATCCTCAATAATGGTTGCACATCACTCATGTCTTCAAACTGATGTGTAAATAACTACTCTGATGGATCAAGTAAAGCTGCTGCGGTGCTAGTGTTGGTGGTGGCGGCAGGCGGGCAAATGGTAGCATGAGAGGTGCCCGAAGCTAAGCTAGAGGAGGAGGACGGTGCTGAGCGGAAGCTGTAGTAGATTGGGTGTCTTGTGATGGCCAGTCAACTAAGTCATCAGAACTTTGGTGGTTCAGGGTACGTGGCCTCTGAACAGTGGCCATTCTAGGGCCAAAGGGAATACCAGCCTTCCTCTCCCTGTCATTTTTTTGGTTAAATTTGCACAAGTGTCAAACCAAATGTGATTTGCACTAGGGTGACACGATTTGCCCTGCAGGCAAAAAAACTGGCAACTGTGACGTGAACTGACGACTGATTTTATTTAACAGCCAAAAAAGTATTTTTTTTTTTATTTGCACAACTGTCACACCTAATGTGATTTGCACTAGGGTTACAGAATTTGCCCTGCAGGCAAAAAAAACTGGCAACTGTGACGTGAACTGACAGGGACGACTGATTTTATTTAATAGCCAAAAAAGGTATTTTTTTTTTAATTTGCACAACTGTCACACCTAATGTGATTTGCACTAGGGTGACACAATTTGCCCTGCAGGCAAAAAAAAAATGGCAACTGTGACGTGAACAGACAATGACAACTGATTTTATTTAACAGCCAAAAAAGGTATTTTTTTTTAATTTGCACAACTGTCACACCTAGTTTGATTTGCACTAGTGTGACAATGAGCAAAAAAGCTTGCCAGCGGAGTTCCCCTTTTAAGCAGTGGTCCCCAACAAGGGTGCCTCCAGCTTTTGCAAAACACACGGACTGATATATTTCAACCCTTTGAATACTGTAGTAGTTAGTTGCTTTAAAGAAAAAAAAGCTTGCCAGCAGAGTTCCCCTTTTTTGCAGTGGTCCCATACCAGGGGGCCTCCAGCTGTTGCAAAACACATGGACTTATATATTTCAGCCCTTTGAATACTGTAGTAGTTAGTTGCTTGAAGGAACTTAAGTTTGATTCTGGAGTACCCCTTTTAACCAGCGGTTCCCTCCCAACCAGGGTGCCTCGAGCTGTTGCAAGACACACGGACTGATATCTTTCAGCCCTTTGAATACTGTAGTAGTTAGTTGCTTGAAGGAACTTAAGTTTGATTCTGGAGTACCCCTTTTAACCAGCGGTTCCCTCCCAACCAGGGTCCCTCCAGCTGTTGCAAGACACATGGACTGATATCTTTAAGCCCTAAAAAGGGCTTTTTTTGGGTGCTGTCCTTAAAGCAGATTTTACACTAGTGCTTAAGAAGTAAACTGGACCCTGAATACACCACCTAGCAGCAACCTAGCTATCGCTTTCCCTATACAGCAGGAGCAGCTTCTCTGACCCTCTACTTCCTAAGCCTGCAGCATGCTGAATGAGGGTAAAATGGCGTCCGTGCAAGAGGTAGGAGGGTCTGGAAGGGAGGGACTGCTGCTGATTGGCTGTAATGTGTCTGCTGACTCTGACTCACAGGGTCAAAGTTTAGTGCAATGTTAAAGTATAGGGGGCGGATCGAACTTCACATATGTTTGCCCAGCAATGCGAACGCGAACATTCTAAATTCGCCTGGAACTGTTCGCCGGCGAACAATTCGCGACATCTCTATATAGTGGCTGAATGACACAGCGTGGAGTTGTTGGCAGCATGAGGAGACCATATAGTGCTTGAATGAAACAGCGCGGAGGTGTTGGCAGCAGGAGGAGACCATATAGTGGATGAATGGCACAGCCCGGAGTTGCCAGCAGCATGAGTAGGCACTAGGCCTTCACAATCCCTAAGATTAAAAGATGAATTAAGAAATTTAAACCGAAGATTTTGGATAGCGGGTGCTACCTATGAGAAAATTTGAAATTCCCAGACCCAGGCCCCACAGCAGCATCAGTAAACCATATATTGCCTGAATGACACAGCCTGGAGTTGGCTGAGGCATGAGTACACACCAGGGCTTCACAATCCCCCCCAAAAAACACAACAATTTAAGAAATTTATGAAGAAGATTTTGGATAGCAGTTGCTATCTAAGAGAACATTTTAAATTCCCAGATGGAGGCCCAGCAGTGGCATCAGTAAATCATATATTGCCAGAATGACACAGCCTGTAGTTGGCTGATGCACGAGTACACAGCAGAGCTTCACAATCCCCCCCCAAAAAACACAACAATTTTAGAAATTTTTGAAAAAGATTTTGGATAGCGGGTGCTACCTATGAGAAAATTTGAAATTCCCAGACCCAGGCCCCACAGCGGCATCAGTAAACCATATATTGCCTGAATGACACAGCCTGGAGTTGGCTGATCCACGAGTACACAGCAGGACTTCACAATCCCCCCCCCCCCCAAAAAAAAAACAGTATTTTTGAAATTGTTGAAAAAGATTTTGGATAGCGGGTGCTACCTATGAGAAAATTTGAAATTCCCAGACCCAGGCCCCACAGCGGCATCAGTAAACCATATATTGCCTGAATGACACAGCCTGGAGTTGGCTGATGCATGAGTACACAGCAGGGCTTCACAATTCCCCCCCAAAAAACACCACAATTTTAGAAATGTTTTTAAAAGATTTTGGATAGTGGATGCTACCTATGAGAAAATTGGAAATTCCCAGACCCAGGCTCCACAGCGGCATCAGTAAATCATATATTGCCTGAATGACATAGCCTGGAGTTGGCTGATGCATGAGTACACACCAGGGCATCACAATCCCCCACAAAAAAACACAACAATTTTAGAATTTTTTTTTAAAAGATTTTGGATAGCGGGTGCTACCTATGAGAAAATTTGAAATTCCCAGACCCATTGCCAACAGCGGCATCATTAAACCATATATTTCCTGAATGACACAGCCTGGAGTTGGCTGATGCATGAGTACACACAAGGGGTTTACAATCCCCCCCCCCAAAAAAAAAACCACTACAATTGTAGAAATTTATGAAGAAGACTTTTGGATAGTGGGTGCTACCTATGAGAAAATTTGAAATTCCCAGACCCATGCCCCACAGCGGCATCAGTAAACCATACATTGCCTAAATGACACAGCCTGGAGTTGGCTGATGCATGAGGAGACCATTGAAATGTCTGATTTGTTAATTTGAAATTTAAATCAAACTTTGAGTGTCCCGGACCCCAGCGTGTGGGTACGAAGGACCAAATCCAACAAGCCCCCAAAGGGCTCATGTGGCCGTGAGATGTAGGCCCAACATTTCCATTGCCCTGACCGGCCCTTTTTTTTCTTTTTGTACCTTTGTTTAAGAACAAACGCATATCAAAGAGTCCAGAAGACTCTATAATGTAGGACGGTGGACCACAAAAAGACATTCTTCTCTAAAGTAATGTTTTCTGAAATAAAGAAGCAGAGTTCATCCATCTCCGTATTATTTTTGACAATTTTAATTCACACACAAAAAAAATCACACATAACAAGCATTCAATGGCATAATGGTTATTATTCTGGAAAATTCAAGTTTATTACTGAGAAAATCCTAAAATAAAAAAAAAAAAAAAAACAGTACCCAAGAGGGTTTAATAACCCCATACATTGCACCATAAATGTTGAAATTTTAATTAAGAAGGTATTTATCTATTTCACAAATCGTAAAATTAAAGGCCCAAGCCCAGAAGCATCATGAAGGCAAGTAGTTCCTGAAAGACACAGGAGCCGTCAGGAGTAGGCATCAGCAGTACCCAAGAGGCTTTCATAACCCCTTACATAGCACGATCAATCGCAAGATCGAGCAATAACAGGTGTGTTATGCCCTCAGATGTCCGGGGCTGCTACACTGAACGGACCAGCGTGTGTCTATCCTTCACTGACAAGTGCGGATAACACGCTCAACCCTGTTCATGATAGGGATCGGGAATTGCAATTATTTGCCATGAAAGAAGAATTCCAACTAAGTGCGGGTAATAAGCTTGGGTTCATTAAGTCCCTGGCCTTTGTACACACCGCCTGTCTATACTATCGATTGGATGGTTTAGTGAGGTGCTCTGATCGACCCTGGCGGGGTAAGCAACGGCCCTGGCAGAGGCAGAAGCATCAGTGAGGCAAAAAGTTGCTGAAAGACACAGGATGAGCCAGGAGCAGGCATTCACAGTACCCAAGAGGGTTTCATAACCCCTTAAATGTAAAGATCAATGTTGAAATTTGAAATAAGCATGTATTTAGCTACTGCTAAACATCCAAAAATTAAAGCGGCCAAGGCCCAAAGCATCTGTGAGGCAAGTAGTTCCTGAAAGACACAGGATGAGCAAGGAGCAGGCATTCGCAGTACCCAAGAGGGTTTCATAACCCCTTACATGTAAAGATCAATGTTGAAATTTGCATTAAGCATGTATTTAGCTACTGCTAAACATCCAAAAATGTAAGGGCCAAAGCTTGAAGCATCTTTGAGGCCAGTAGTTAATGAAAGACACAGGATGAGCCCGGAGCAGGCATTTACAGTACCCAATAGGGTTTCATAACCTCTTACATATAAAGATCAATGTTGAAATTTGCATTAAGAATGTATTTAGCTACTGCTAAACATCCAAAAATTAATGGCCAAGGCCCGAAGCATCTGTGAGGCAAGTAGTTCCTGAAAGACACAGGATGAGTAAGGAGCAGGCATTCGCAGTACCAAAGAGAGTTTCATAACCCTAATTGATAACCCAAGAGGGTTTCATAACCATAGTAAGGAAGTGTTGGTGTAGCAGCATGGTCAATTTACTCTGAGGCATCTGGCATTGGTGGCTGGAAATCCTGGCTGATCCATCCCTGATTCATCTTCACAAACGTCAGTCTCTCCACATTTTTAGTGGACAGACGAGTTCGCCTTGGGGTGACTATGGCCCCGGCCACACTAAACACCCGCTCTGATGGCACACTACTGGCCGGGCAGGACAGCTTTTCCAGGGCAAACTCTGCTAGTTGCGGCCATAAATCAAGTTTGGCTTCCCAGAAGTCCAGCGGATTTTCAATGGTTGTTGGCGTGGCCATGTCAAGGTATGCCACCACCTCCTGGTTCAGGTCCAGCTCCATGTCTACCTGCTGCTGAGGAGTTGCTTCACTATGCTGGTGAAGAAAGCTACTCATCAGCGACTGTAGACTCAGGCTGCTGCTGATTGAGCTGGTACTGCTCCTGCCACCCCTCCCCTCCCCAGCAGCCATGGCAGTGGAAGGTGAGCGCAGAGGGCCCCCCGAGTCAGACCTGCAAGTGGATAGGCATTGGCCAACTGACTACATAGGATCTCTCTGTAGTAGGTCAGTTTGTCCTCCCTCTCAGTGGGTGTAAAAAAAAGGCCCCCATTCTGGTACGGTAACGAGGGTCTAATAAGATGGAGATCCAGAAGTCATCCCGCTGACGAATTTTGGCAATTCGGGGGTCACTATGCAAGCAACTGAGCATGCATCGTGCCATTTGCGCCAGTGACTCGAAGGGACTACCTGCCTCCATATCCAATGCATACTGCCACAGTGTGTCTGGGTCCTCTGTCTCGCCTTCCTCATAACCCTCCAGCTCCTCTGGCTGCTCATGCTCCTCCTCTCCTGTCCGATGACTAGAAACACCGGCCATCTCATCCAACCTTAACTGTGCTCTGCTCTGCCCCTCATCCTCCTCCTCCAGTTCAGCCCCCACAGGGCTCATGCAGTTTTGAGATGTAGGCACAACGTCTCCATTGCCGTGACCAGCCATTGTTTCAATAATTTGTTGTAGGAAATGTAGGAGTGGAATTACGTCATTCATGGCGTAATCCAGGCGACTTACAAATAATGTGTCTTCGTCAATGGGCCACAGAAAACGGCAGGTGTCACGTATGAGCTGCCACTGGTTCACATTGAAGTTACACTGGGGAGTACTCCTATCTGCTTGGATCATCAAGAAATCGGTGATGGCTTTTCTTTGTTCATATAGTCTGTCCAACATATGGAAGGTGGAATTCCAATGTGTGGCAACGTCCCAAGTAAGACTATGTTGTGGGATACAGTTCTGACGCTGCAGCTCAAGGAAGGTGTGCTTGGCGGTGTACGAGTGGTTAAAGTGCATGCACAGTTTCCTTGCCATTTTCAGGATGTTTTGCAAATGGGGTGAAGACTTGAGGAAGTGCTTGACAACCAGATTTAACACGTGTGCCATGCAGGGCGCATGTTTCACATTTCCTTGTCACAGCGCAGACACGATGTTCTTCCCATTGTTGGTCACCATGGTTCCCATTTCCAGATTTCGTGGAGTAAGCCATACTCGGATTTCTTTACAAATTAATTTTAGCAGTTCCTCCCCTGTGTGACTCCGTTCGCCAAGGCAAACCATGTGAAGAACAGCTTGACACTGCCGTGCCCTACACACGTGGTACGATGAAGGGCCACCGAGATTTGGACATGCAGTGGAGGCCGAGGACACGATGGAGGATGAAGAGGCTGCATCGCACACTGTAACAGGACCAACTGCCTGAGAGCAAGAGTGTGGAGAAGGAAGCAGTGTGACCTGTCCAAGTTGCTATTGTGGCTGTGCAGGAACCACATTTACCCAGTGGGCCGTAAAAGACAAGTATTGTCCCTGCCCGTAGTTACAGCTCCACACGTCGGCGCTGCCGTGCACTTTTGAACACACCGACAGGCTCAAGAACTGGCCCACCTTCTCTTGTATGAACTTATGCAGGGCTGGTACTGCATTCTTCGCAAAGAAATGACGGCTTGGGACTCTCCACCTTGTCTCAGCACAAGCCATCAATTCTCTGAAACGTGCAGAGTCCACCACTTGAAAAGGGAGGGACTGCAGCACCAGCAACTTGGACAGGAGCACATTCAACTTCTGCGCCGTTGGATGAGTGGGCGCATACTGTTGTCTCTTGGACTTGGCTTCGCCGATGGATTGTTGGTGGAATGGCTGAATAAAAGCGGGAGAAGCAGGAGCATCTGGAGCGAAAGAAGGAGGGTTTGACACACAGCTCCCTTCGACTGAGGTGGTGGAGCCTTGGCTGGATGAAGGAGGGAGCAGATGGCCACTGGGTGATGCAGCAGGCTGGACCACTACATCGGAGCCACGGTTCTCCCAGGCCGTTTTTTGGTGGTGAAGCATGTGTTCACGCAGGGCCGTGGTGCCGACATTGGGATCCTTGCCACGCTTCACCTGCTGCTGACAGATCTTGCATGTGGGTACGTGAACCTCCTCCGGATGCCTGATGAAAAACTTCCACACCGCCGAGTAGCTGATTTTCCCACCTACAGTACGCACTAATTGACTGCTACTGGCGCAGTCTCCAGGAACCCCTGTTCAACTACCTCCCGGAAAGGTAGGCTGTCGCGAAGCAGGTGGTCTCCCCCGGGCACATTTGGCTCCGGAATTTCCACTCCTGCCACCACGCTGACTACCAACCGTGCTACCGCCTTGCTGCCTCAAGGGCAACCTGCGACTCTCTTCTCCTGATGATGATGAAGCCCCTTCTGCACCCGGCTCCCAATTGTGATCGGCTTCCTCATCATCAACAGGTGTGTGCACGTCACTGATGTCCTCCTCAGGTTCCCCAACAGTGTCTGCTTCTGGACCCTGAACCCTTGCAACACCGCCTCCCACGTCACTCTCCGCATCACTACTTGGCCGCCTAGCGGAGCAAGCGGCACATGTCTCCTCCCCTTCTTGGCTGGGCAGCAGCTGCTGACTGTCCTCTATTAGATCGTCCACAGTAAATAGTGGAGCTGAACCCACAGCATAAGATACTTCTCTAGGAGATTGAACAGCATAGGACAAAGGCAATGGGAGGACAGGGACTGCTCCCGGGCCATGCCAACTGACGGTTGTGTCTGAGGAACCCACCGACTGTTGACTGGGGGTGTCAGATGTCGCTTGTGATGATGTGGATGAGCGTGTTAACCAATCAACGACGGCAGATGAACCCAGACACACCGTGGCAGTATGCATTGGATATGGAGGCAGGTAGTCCCTCCGAGTCACTGGCGCAAATGGCACGATGCATGCTCAGTTGCTTGCGTGGTGACCCTCGAATTGTCAAAATTCGTCAGCGGGATGACTTCTGGATCTCCACATTATTAGACCCTCGCTACCGTACCAGAATGGGGGCCTTTTTTTACACCCACTGAGAGGGAGGACAAACTGACCTACTACAGAGAGATCCTATGTAGTCAGTTGGCCGATGCCTATCGGCCACATGGTCCATCCACTCGAAGGTCTGACTCGGGGGGCCCTCTGCGCTCACCTTCCACTGCCATGGCTGCTGGGGAAGGGAGGGGTGGCAGGAGCAGTACCAGCTCAATCAGCAGCAGCCTGAGTCTACAGTCGCTGATGAGTAGCTTTCTTCACCAGCATATTGAAGCAACTCATCAGCAGCAGGTAGACATGGAGCAGGACCTGAACCAGCAGGTGGTGACATACCTTGGCATGGCCATGCCAACAACCGTTGAAAATCCGCTGAACTTCTGGGAAGCCAAACTTGATTTATGGCCGCAACTAGCAGAGTTTGCCCTGGAAAAGCTGTCCTGCCTGGCCAGTAGTGTGCCATCAGAGCGGGTGTTTAGTGCGGCCGGGGCCATAGTCACCCCAAGGCGAACTCGTCTGTCCACTAAAAATGTGGAGAGACTGACGTTTGTCAAGATGAATCAGGGATGGATCAGCTAGGATTTCCAGCCACCAATGCCAGATGCCTCAGAGTAAATTGACCATGCTGCTACACCAACACTTCCCAATTATGGTTATGAAACCCTCTTGGGTTATGAATTAGGGTTATGAAACCCTCTTTGGTACTGCGAATGCCTGCTCCAGACTCATCCTGTGTCTTTCAGGAACTACTTGCCTCACAGATGCTTCGGGCCTTGGCCTTTAATTTTTGGATGTTTAGCAGTAGCTAAATACATGCTTAATGCAAATTTCAACATTGATCTTTATATGTAAGGGGTTATGAAACCCTCTTGGGTTATGCTACACTACTCTTTAAACAGTATTTGTCTAGAACAGCAGCAGGTGATTACTTATGGCTGTCCTTTCACAATATGTAGGACCTTGACAGATTAACAGGTACAAAATGTTACACTACTTGGATGTACGTATGCGGTACGCACTGATGAGGGCAGAAATATGCACAACTATACACAGAAAAAACTTTGTATTTTTGTAAAACACCAGCCGGTGAATACTATTGTTTGGACTTTGACAGTATATAGCCACTTGACAGATTAACAGGTAAAAAATGGTACAATACTTGGATGTACCTATGCGTTATGCACTGATGAGGGCAGTAATATGCGCAACTAGACGCAGAAAAAACTATGTATTTTTGTAAAACACCAGCCGGTGAATACTATTGTTTTGACTTTGACAGTATGTAGCCACTTGACAGATTAACAGGTACAAAATGGTACAATACTTGGATGTACCTATGCGGTATGCACTGATGAGGGCAATAATATGCGCAACTATACGCAGAAAAAATAAGTATTTTTGTAAAACACCAGCAGGTGATTACTTTTGCAAGGAGTCAGGACTTTCCCAGTATCTAGACTTGTTACAGATACAGAATAGTAGACTGCTTTGATATAGGCATGTGTTATGCATGTATGAGGGCAGACAAATGCCCTACAGTCCGCTGAAAAATAACGTATTTGTGAACAGCAACAGGACCCAACAGTGCAGCACCACAATAAAAAAAATCCAGGGTTTAAACCCTAAATTTCACTCTGTCACACAATTCTGAGCAGCAGATGATTTGTGAAGCAAAAAAAATACTGAAATGTGCTGAAAAAAGAGGTGGTAAGATGGTTGATAAAGTTCAGGCAGCTTGTTGATCTGTATGAGGCAGCTGACAGCTATCTGCCACTCTCTGCTGCAATGCTCAATAACGTGAATAGGAGGTTTAGCTATCAATGATGCTTCTCAGTGTGAACAGCAAAGCACTGTGCATTCCTGTCTTTCCCCAATGCTGATGTGACTAGCAGTTGCAGTGTAACGCTGTGGTATAAGCTAGTCAGACACACGCAGTCCCGTTCTCTCTATCTCTGAGTGCATAGACGAAATGAAGAGAGGAAAGATGACTGCCGATTATATAGGGCTGTGACATCACAGGGGTCAATGAATGCTGATAGGCTGCATCTCACATGTGATTCAGGGTCATCCCGCCTACCTTCATTCCCGACGCTGTTTCCCGCCCTACAATAATCCCCTGCCCCATGTACTCACACGTGGATCCGCCATTTTAGGTCTCTAATAGCCTGGAACGCTGTAAAATGAAGTTTAATGAAGCAATTCGCGGGATTGAATCGCGGCGATATTAGCATTCGTTGCAAATCGAATATTTCATGAAATTGGTAACAAATTTGGGTTCGTCAGCTTCGATTCACTCATCTCTAGTAATATTCAGTCACTATTTGATAAAATGGTAGTGATTATAGTGTGGCAGCATTAAGTGTTGTATAGTGGAATTATTAGTAGGATTGGTCTTGGTATATTGGATTTAGTCAATTTCAGTATAATGAATATGAATGGTGATATTTGCCCCTTGCATATTGGTGTTATTTGGTAACTCTATAAATATAATTTTTAGGTATACAGTATTGTCATGCTTAGAAAATTGAGTTGGTACTGTGTTAGCCTTAAAAATATTGGAGATAAGTGGAGTAGCAATGACTAGTGTTGAGCGTGAATATTCGAAATGCTAATTTTTCCGCAAATACGTAATGACGAATATTTGTGTTTTTATGCACGTTTTTATGTGAATTTTCATGCAAATTTTTATGCGACTATTGGCACTTCCAGATGGACACTGATCCCTCCTTTCTTTTAGGTGAGATATATTTGCACATGCGCACTGTGCAAATTTCATTAAAAATTTTCGCATGGAAAAAAAAAGAACAAACATAGCGAATATGCGATCATAGGACGAATATTTATCCATGTATTTTCAAAATATCACAAATTCGAATATGGCCCCTGCTGCTCATCACTAGCACACTAGCACACATTTATTGGCTAACTGAGAAGATACAACCGCACCTGTTCTGATATGGCAGACAGTGGCATACACTTTCCAGAAGCTAAGGAAAGACATTATAAACCAGGGATACAGTTCCAGGGTTATTGAAAAAACCACCATCATTTCCAGAAAAAAGGGCTGAGGTATTAGGAACAGTAAACAGAGGACAAATTGTGGTCACCTGTCCCTCTCTAATTGAGGTTCTGCGCAAAATATCAAAACGACTTTAAGCAGCACTGCAGACAGATGACAGACTAAGTGAAATATCTCCACAGCCCCCTATATTGACCTTCAGGCAGCCTCCCAACCTAAAGCAAATGATGGAAATGATTGCTCTGAACAAAAATGCCCAAAATGGCATCTCATCCTGCCTCTAAAAAAGGTGTAAAACATGTGCCCACACTACAGGGTGACTCCAACTCCAATGATAACATCAATAGCATCTTCCCCTGCAAATCATCTAATGTGGTCTCATGATCTCATCATGAGTGCAAAATGCCCAACTGCTCTGTATGTGGGTGAAACAGGACAAGAACCTAACAAAAGTTTTAATTCATATAGATAACATAAACAATAAGACAGTGACACCAGTGAGAAAAACATTTGTACCACAGTGGATATAGCATCAGAGACATCAGATTCACTTTATTAAAGGAAATCTAGTCGGTACAACCAGGATGTGCAGATGACACCGATGACAACCATACTTAGCTTGTCCCGTTCCGTGCTGTCGCTCTCGTGCAATCCTCTACAGTATCTTCAGCTCCAGGCCCGACTTGGAGCATAGGTGGAGCTTACTGATGTCACCGCTTAGTGATGCTAGCAGCGGGACCCAGCAGAGAACAGCAGCGATGTCACTAAGCTCCGTCCAGGCTCCAAGTCAGGCCCAGAGCTAAAGATACCAAAGAGGATTGCAGGAGAATGACAGCATGGAATGGGACAAGGTAAGAATGGTTGTCATTAGTGTCACCTGCACTACCTGTCTGTACCGACAGGTAAGTGCAGGTGACACTGATGACAGATTTCCTTTAATGGGGAAGTTTCCAACTCATTAAACTGATATTTAAATGTAGCTCTTTAGGTGCTTGTCTAAACAGAGAGAGAATTAAATTTCACATTACCAGTTGGTGGGTCAGCAAAGTGTGATCACTTCTGACATCTCCAGAGGTTTATTGCAGTATACATCCTATTATACCTCCATTGTCTGCTCAAAGAACTGGGTTGATCTTCTCTGCTTCCTATTTGTACATATGCATGCTGTAAATGCACTCAAAAGAGATGCAATGTACTGTATATATCCCCTCTGACTGATCAAAGAATTGTCCTACACTAGGTTGATCATATTGGTTCACCCATTTGTAATTTTTTTTTGTTATATACTGAATTAGTGCTATTGCTTGGGAAGTCCAGGTCCAGGGCAAGTTAGAGCCAGCACAGTAGAGTAGCTAAGGTGGTAGGAACATACTAATTTTAAGAGGCTATGGGGCAGCATTTCAGTCTTCGATGTAGGCAGCACAATATCATGGGCCAGCCCTGACTAAAAAACAGTATTTGTTTTGTAACACATCTCACCAATAGCTTAGTCTTGCCCAAATTTAGTATGCTATAAAATCCGATGAATGACTATATGCAATAGGAAGTTTAATGTAAGTATGGAAATAGTATATAGAAGAGTATGGAACATTAAGAAGATAAAAAGGAAATAAATAACATTCCCGCTTTTTTTATTCTAGCTATTAAACATTGCAGAACAACTGATGCTTTAATAGATGAACATTTATTCCTGTCATGTAAACGTTGTGAAAGCAATCAAATGGAAACTGGAGATGTCTTTTATAGCACTTTATGATGGATTCAAGATCTATAAAATTACAAAGGGAAACTACATTGAAATATCAAAGTCACAATGTTAATGAACTTATCTAAATGTTTCCTTGTTTGCTCCCGCTCTCAAATTAATCATAAACCAATCCATGAATCAAAGTTAGGATTTTTCTTGTTAACAACCTTCGCTATTATTGAAACTACTGTGACATTTGCCTTGCATGATACAGATTTTATCACAAGTGGCATAAATTACGGAAATAAATAATACTTCTCTCTAACTCAGACTTAAGTATGAGGATTTAAAGAAGAATTGACTGGAATTTACATGCTGTCTAAAAACAGTCACATACTTTAGTTACAGACTCTTTTTAAAGTAATATTTTCTACAATTAATCTTTATTGTTGCTGTAATTGGTGGACAATTCAGAGAGAACTTCATCAGAGTTAAAAACTTGTGTGTTGGCTACACCTTGCAGTGCCCAGCCTCTCATGATAAGACAGGCTCGAGGGATCTTGTAGGTTTCTCTATGCTGTTCTGGAAACTAGAGAGCTATACTAATGGAGTTGATCTTGGTTTTCTTGGGGCACTCTCTAGTTAAGGTATCAGGAAAATTAGGTGCCCTGATATTGTGGAGCGGATAGAAATGCCATACACAGTCATTCTTTATGTGGCCCAATAAAGCAGACAAAATAAAAACATTTTTGCGGTAATCCCAGCAACTCAGCAGTAGGAGACAGAAGCAGGGAAGCACTACTGAGATAATGCTGTAGTGAATCATGGGGCCCCTTTCTTCCTTACTCAAGATGCTGTAGGGTCTAGTAGCAACAGAATCAGTCCACAGTCTATATGGTCAATTTGTCCTAGACTTGAAATCGGGCTCCTGTTCAGCTTCTTCCCAAAAACAAGGCAAATCCTCCTTCCCTCTACATCCTCTTTAGTATCCCCTTAGTAATAGACAAGATGACATGGGTATTCTCAATAAATAGTAGGGGCTTCTGTTTCACATGTACCAGAGGTCTGAGTCGTACTCTAGAGACAGGGAGAGCTAGGCTACTCCACTTACCACCTTACACCTTTCTAGGCTATGCTCTAGTTCAAAAAGGGTTTTCACCCACAGGGCTAAGGAAGGCTGGGCTTTAGCCAAGAACCTCCCACCTTCTAGAGTTTTCCCATTGCATGTTAATGGACTGCTTACAGTCTAAACCCAATGCAAAGAGACATTAACAGTTCACATATTAGGTTACGGTACATTTTATGAAGTACAGTTCCCAGGTGTATAATGGGAATACTTTATTATATACATACATAATCAATAAGTATTGGAACATTTGCATTCATTGCTATAATTATCAATTATCATCCCATATATATGATTTATCTAACAAGATGCTGCAATACAAGACAATCAATAGTACAACAGAAACTGGATACAAAATGCTTGGTGTAGAAAATATTAAGAAATCCCCATTTAAACCTATAAGAAAAAGAAACAGTATTTATGTCTGTTAATCTGTACATTTGTACAAAATTCATGAGGAAAAGAATTCAGAAACTAATGCATATTTATAGTCAGATGTTAAATGAGACAGAATCTAAAGAATCTAATCTGAAAACCACCGAGTATCTGTCAGTTTGTTAAACTAACATCTGCAGGGACCATAATGTTGAAATATATAATGTAATTAACGGCCAATAGGTTTCAGTAGATCAGCGACTGCATAATTCATCTGAAATCTTTTATTTCAAGCATTTTGCAATCTTTTCTATTTACAAATCCACATGTGTTGTGCGCATAAATTACAAGCTTGAAAAGTCGACTGGGCCTAAGTGGTCACTTTTACGTGCAAACATTTCTAAATATTTCTTTGCTGCGAATTATAGGTTGTAGAGTGGCTAAAATTGGCAAATAATGTGGAGTTTTTAAAGCAAAAGTCCACCTTTACTGAGTTTTGCTGCATAACTTTTCAAATGCTTATGTGTGGAGGAGACCTATCGGAAATGAACATTAATACCTTAACGGCTGTCAACTCACTTTTTCAAGACAGTCATGAAAGAAGATTATCCAGTGTGTCATTAAGGCAGGTTTGAGGGCAATGAAAGGGTGTTTTTCCCAGTCCTTTCTCCTAGGTGAGCTAGCAGAGATGCTCATCAAGAGCCTAATTAATGAGGCCAGCAGAATTGTGGGAAGTGGAGATATAAGGAAAAGAAACAGAATAGTGTTTACTCTCTCCAGAAAACAGCAAGGTGACTTTGGGGGGAGGCAGGGGTCCTGGTGAGCCTGAGCTGTGAGTGGCCCCAAGTGTTGACGAGACACACTTCAAGATGTTGCAAATGCTGTGTGTGAACAGTGAGTAGAAGGTTGCAGGAGGCATAAGTTTAACTGGCCAGGAAAAGCCCACCAGTTGATAGGCAGGGCATGCTTAGAACAGTCCTGCATAGATATCCCATGGTTTCCAAGCTTTACAGTCTACTAATTCTCCAATCCTGGCCTTTGTTTACCATGACTTACTGGATTTCACAACCTAGAAAGGACCCAGAGCTTTTTGTGCACTATGCATGTAGCTAAAGCACAGTGGGTGTTTAAATTTAACAACATTTTTTTTAAAAGATTTTAAATCAATGGCTGGCAAAACATGGTAATTTAGTATGAAATGCATCTCATGGCTCCATTCATTGCATAAACACAAAAACCATCACATATTAGGCATGTATACAAATGTAATAACCTGAAGAATTCATTTAACTGATCATTTCCAGTCTACAGACATCTCCAGGAGTATCAACCCTATTGCACAATTTTGTGTCATTGGTGAACATGCAAACTTTACATACCAAACTTACCAACTTATTAAAAAGAATAGGACCCAGAATAGGGGTACATCATTGCATGACAACTTATCCTCTTTTAAGAGGATAGGAGTAAAGTGTCTGATCATGGGTTATCTGACGACAGGGATTCAAGATGTCCCCTCCATACATCTCTGTGGGAGTGCTTGTGTATCCCCGGTGCTACCATAGAGATGCATTGACGGGGCATGTCAATCCCATGCTCCGTACAGTCCGGCGCCACTCTGAAGATTGTCCCCGATATTGGACCTAGTTGCATAAGGTGTCAAACTCTGAATTACCCCTTTAAAACATGATTGGAGATTATATGCCAAGCTAGAATCTCCCCCAGAAGTAAAGTGGTTTGAAACAGCAGTGACCATTTAAGGATCAATAATTATTTTATTGTCACAATCCAAGAGCCATAACATTTCATTTTTCTATTAACTCAAGTTGTTTTTTTTTTAACTGGATGACAATTTTTTTCAATGCCACTATTTTGAGGTACATATTAAAGAGGTACTCCACTGGCCAGCGTTCAGAACCTTTTGTTCCGAATCCTGTGTGCATGCTGCAGGGGTCAGCTATGCCCCTCGTGACATCACACCACACCCCCTCAATGCAAGTCTATGGGAGGGGGTGTGGCGGCTGTCACACCCCCCTCCCATAGACTTGCATTGAAGGGGCATGGTGTGATGTCACTAGGGGGTCTGTCTGACCCCGGCACCGTGCACACAGCGTTCGGAACTAAATGTTCTGAACGCTGGCCAGTGGAGTACCCCTTAAAGGAAAACTGTGAGATATTTTCTCCTGCACTATCCACAGGTACTGGTGGATAGTGCAGGAGACGCTGATTCCAATGAGCCCTACCTTGCCCGGATCCGCCCGGCCGTTCGCCCACAATTGTAGTTTTGTTATATGTGGAAATCTTGCTGTAACTGGCACGGGTGGGGCTTTTGCAGCTTAACTGGAACTGACGTCAGCGCCGCTCATGAATATTCATCCCCCATCCCTTCAGTTAGAAGCGGTGAAGAGAGGTAGAACTGGAGGTAAGGGCAATGAACATACATAAGCGGTGCTGATGTCCGTGCCAGTCAAACTGCAGAAGCCCCGCCTGTGCCAGTTACAGCAAGATTTCCATAAATAATAAAACTACAATTGCGGGTGAACGGCGGGGCGGATCTTGGCAAGGTAGGTCTCCTTGGAATCAGTGTCTCCTGCACTATCCACCAGTACCTGTGGATAGTGCGGGAGAAAATATCTGACAGTTTTCCTTTAAATAAAGGCTTCTTGTTGAAGTGATGCTTTAAGACACTGCATTACATTATCCAAGTAACATATGCATTCTATATCTGGGCACTTATTGGTAGAGATGAGCGAACTTACAGTAAATTCGATTTGTCACGATCTTCTCGGCTCGGCAGTTGATGACTTATCCTGCATAAATTAGTTAAGCTTTCAGGTGCTCCGGTGGAAAGATTCTCCTAGGTCTGTATCCACCTTTTCCAGCCCACGGGAGCACCTGAAAGCTGAACTAATTTATGCAGGATAAGTCATCAACTGCCGAGCCGAGAAGTTCGTGACAAATCAAATTTACTGTAAGTTCGCTCATCTCTACTTATTGGCACTATTTTTCCAAGGGAATAATGTCAGTACGACAATACAATAATATTTTCATCAACATAGAAACTAATAGAGCAAGGCTATAGTCTGGTATCAATATACAGTATCTTTTCCTTCCTTGGTGATGAAGCTGTAAAGTTTATGATTGCAGATTCTAGTGAGGTTTATGATAGTAAATTCCTTTGAGTTCTCTGATAGTAGACTGCTGTAAGGTGTATGATAGCAGGTTGTTTTAAAGTATGCAGATCTACATTTTTCTGAAGTCTTTAATGTTAGGCTGCCAGATCTAGAATAGTATGATATTATGTAATCTGTTAAAAAGACCTAACTTAACAATAGACTACAGAGATACTTAAAATAAAATAGTGATGATTTCTGATTTCTGGTAACATAGCTAAGTATTTGTTTATCCATGACATAGTACTGTATACCTTTAGATATTACACAGTTCCCAAATAACAAGAGTATACAACAAGCAATTAATCATCATTAATGTCATCATCAAACCATTTGGATGGCTTTTTCATCTACATTTGTCGCATGAGAAGTCGCAGGCTGGCCCAGTGCGCCATTTTCTGTGTCATTTTTGCATTTGAGTGGAAATTGCATTTTTGGCCCCTTTGTCTTTTAAAAAAAAAATGTGTTGGGTACCAAAAAGATGTAATAGGGATAGGAAAACATTTATTTAACAAAATTTGTATTTTTTATAACAAAATTTTAATTAATTGTTAATAAAGTGTTTGTGTTTCACTTTTTTTCTTTATTTCCAAAATGTTTTAGGTAGTACTTCAACTCCCAGCATGGAACAGACTGTTCTATGATGGGAGTAGTAGTACCTGTACTAATAGACATAGCGCCCCGGATGTGACACTCCTGACACCCAATGCGATCGTCCTATCTATTGCAGAGATGCAGAGCTGCTTTCTCCTGCACTCCACATCTCTGCTCTGAAATTCACATCACTCATTCATATTTTTCAACCAGAGTGGTGATTGGCCAGATGGTTGCAGCCAATCCCCGCTCTCAGAGGGAAATATAAATGAGTGATGTTCTATTCACATCACTGGCCGGCCGGAGTATAATGCAGAGATGCGGAGCGCAGGAGAAAGCCGCTCCGCATGCCTGCAATAGATAGGATGTTCACATCGAGTGTAAGGAGTGACATCTGCTGTGATCTGTCCTTAACTGCAGGTACTACTACTCCCAACATGGAGCACACTCTGCTCCATGCTGGGAGCTGTGGTACCTGCATTAATAGACAGATCGCAGTGAGTGTAACTTCTGTCACCTGTTGCGATATGTCTAGTAATGCAGGTTCAACAGCTCCCAGCATGGAGCAGAGTGTGCTCCATGTTGGGAGCAGTAGTACCTACAGTCAAGGAAGGATCCCAGCGGATGTCACTCCTGACACCCGCTGTGATTGTCTTGTATAATGTAAAGATGCGGGTGGCCGCTTTTCTATGGTCCCCAGCACATATATATATATATATATATATATATATATATATATATATATATATTTACAGAAGGATTTCAACCCGGTGCGATCTGTCAACTAGTACAGGTACTACTATTCCCATCATGGATCAGTGTGTTTCATGCTGGGAGTAGTAGTACTACCTAAAAAAAAAGAAAAAAGAAATAAAAAAAGTGAAAAAAACACACACACCACATTTTTATTATTGTCGGCTACAATTTTAGTGCCAAGCCTGCACACATAAATTGATCCCTGTTTAACCCCTTAAGGACCAGGCCATTTTACACCTTAAGGACCAGAGCATTTTTTGCAATTCTTACCACTGTAACTTTAAACATTAATAACTCTGGAATGCTTTTATTTATCATTCTGATTCCGAGATTGTTTTTTCGTGACATATTCTACTTTAACATAGTGGTCAATTTTTGTGGTAACTTGCATCCTTTCTTGGTGAAAATCCCCAAATTTGATGAAAGAAATGAAAAATTAGCATTTTTCTAACTTTGAAGCACTCTGCTTGTAAGGAAAATGGATATTCAAAATAATGAAATTTATGAGTTTTTACTTTTGAAAGACACCAGAGGGTTTCAAAGTTCAGCAGCAATTTTGACATTTTTCACAAGATTTTCAAACTCACTATTTTTCAGTGACCAGTTCAGTTTTGAAGTGGATTTGAAGGGTCTTCATATTAGAAATACCCCACAAATGACCCCATTATAAAAACTGCACCCCCCAAAGTATTCAAAATGACATTCTGTAAGTGTTTTAACACTTTAGGTGTTTCACAGGAATAGCAGCAAAGTGAAGGAGAAAATTCAAAATCTTCATTTTTTACACTCGCATGTTCTTGTAGACCCAATTTTTTAATTTTTACAAGGGGTAAAAAGGAGAAAATGTTTACTTGTATTTGAAACCCAATTTCTCTTGAGTAAGGACATACCTCATATGTCTATGTAAAGTGTTCGGCGGGCGCAGTAGAGGGCTCAGAAGGGAAGGAGCGACAAATGGTTTTGGGGGGCATGTCACCTTTGGGAAGCCCCTATGGTGCCAGAAAAGCAAAAAAAAAAAACACATGGCATACCATTTTGGAAACTAGACCCCTCGAGGAACATAACAAGGGGTAAAGTAAACCTTAATACCCCACAGGTGATTCACGACTTTTGCATATGTAAAAAAACAAAAACTGTTTTTCCCTAAAATGCTTGGTTTCCCAAAAGTTTTACATTTTTAAAAAGGGTAATAGCAGAAAATACCCCCCCAAAATTTGAAGCCCAATTTCTCCTGATTCAGAAAACACCCCATATGGGGGTGAAAAGTGCTCTGCTGGCACACTACAGGTCTCAGAAGAGAGGAAGTCACATTTGGTTTTTTGAAAGCAAACTTTGCTCTGGGGGCATGTCGCATTTAGGAAGCCCCTATGGTGCCAGAACAGCAAAAAAAAAAAAAACACATGGCGTACCATTTTGGAAACGACACCCCTCGAGGAACGTAACAAGGGGTAATGTGAACCTTAATACCCCACAGGTGTTTCACGACTTTTGAATATGTAAAAAAAAAATACCCCCCAAAATTTGTAACACAATTTCTCCCGAGTACGGCGATACCCCATATGTGGCCCTAAACTGTTGCCTTGAAATACGACATGGCTCCAAAGCGAAAGAGCGCCATGCACATTTGAGGCCTAAATTAGGGATTTGCATAGGGGTGGACATAGGGGTATTCTACGCCAGTGATTCCCAAACAGGGTGTCTCCAGCTGTTGTAAAACTCCCAGCATGCCTGGCCAGTCAGTGGCTATCTGGCAATACTGGGAGTAGTTGCAACAGCTGGAGGCTCCGTTTTGAAAACAGTGGCGTACCAGACGTTTTTCATTTTTATTGGAGAGGGGAGGGGGGCTGTGTAGGGGTATGTGTATATGTAGTGTTTTTTACTTTTTATTTTATTTTGTGTAGTGTAGCGTTTTTAGGGTACAGTCACGCGTGTGGGGGTTCACAGTAGTTTCTCGCTGGCAGTTTGAGCTGCAGCAGAAAATTTGCCGCAGCTCAAACTTGCAGCCGGATACTTACTGTAAACCTCCGCCCATGTGAGTGTACCCTGTACGTTCCCATTGGGGGGGTGGGGGACATCCAGCTGTTGCAAAACTACAACTCCCAGCATGTACGGTCTATCAGTGCATGCTGGGAGTTGTAGTTTTGCAACAGCTGGAGGCACACTGGTTGTGAAACACCGAGTTTGGTAACAAACTCAGTGTTTTGCAACCAGTGTGCCTTCACCTGTTGCAAAAGCTACAACCCCCAGCATGTACGGACAGCGGAAGGGCATGCTCGGACTTGTAGTTATGCAACAGCTGGAGGCATACTACTTTGGCTGGGGATTGTAGTTATGCAACAGCTGGAGACACACTGGTTTGCTACTTAACTCAGTGTTTCACAACCAGTGTGCCTTCAGCTGTTGCAAAACTACAACTCTCAGCAGTCACCGACAGCCAACGGGCAAGCTGGGAGTTGTAGTTATACAACAGCTGAAGGTACACTTTTCCATAGAAAAAATGTGCCTCTAGCTGTTGCAAAACTATAAGTCCCAGCATGCCCATAAGGGAATGCTGGGAGTTATGGTGGTCTGCCTCCTGCTTTAGCATAACTACAGCTCCCAGCGTGCCCTTTTCGCATGCTGGGAGCTGTTGCTAAGCAACAGCAGGAGGCTGTCACTCATCTCCAACTGCTGATCCCCGCCGCCGCAGCAGGTCAGTCCCTCGCCGCCGCTCCTCCTGGGGCCCCGATCCCAACAGGGACGCCGGGGATCGGGGTCCCCAGCTCCCGGGGTCCTCTTCACGCACCCGCTCACGTCCTCCGGAAGAAGGGCGGAGCGGGTTGCGGGAGTGACACCCGCAGCAGGCGCCCTGATTGGTCGGCCGGCAAACCGGCCGACGAATCAGGGCGATCGTGAGGTGGCATCAGTGCCACCTCACCCCTGCTGGCTATGGCTGTTCGGGGCCTCCAGAGACATCACTGGAGACCCGAGTGACCCGGAATTCGCCGCAGATCGCTGGGCTGAATTGTTCAGCAATCTGCGGCCATCGCCGTCAATTAGGGGGTCATCATGACCCCCCTGGGCGATATTCCGCGATGCCTGCTGATCGATATCAGCAGGTATCGGGCACCGGCTCACCTCCGGCTAGCAGGGGGGGGGGGGGGGGGGGCGGGAATGGACAGGACGTACTCATACATCCTCGGTCCTTAAGGACTCGGAAACGGGGGCGTATGAGTACGTCCATTGTCCTTAAGGGGTTAAAAAATTATAAAAATGTTGTTATAAAAAAGATAAAGTTAACTACAATTTTTCCATCATTACTGTATCTTTTTTAATAATTTAATTTCATTTTTTATGATACCCTACGCAATTGTATTAAAAAAGGTATCTCCATCACTTTTTGGATCGCTGAAGTCCAATAAAGAATTAAAACCACCTGCACAGGTGCCAAAGGAGAAGACATTTTTTTAGACCTGGTCGGGAGGTGGTCTAGATTTGCGTATTTTTTATTTTTTTTTGCACCATTTGCAGAAAAAATTTCGGGAAAATTTCAAATGCAGATAATAAATTTGTGACCACTGCATTCTTCACTTAAAAAAATGGTCTTGCAACAACAAAAGGACAAAAAGATGGAATTTAGAACTTGTTAGAGAAATAAACGCAAAAAAATTTACTGATGAATCACATGCAACTTTTTGTGAAATCTCACAGAAATGTTGCACACGCCAGATTTAGAAGTTATAACAGGGCAAGTCAACCCTGTCCTATAGAACTCTGTGCAACAATTTTATTAACCCCTTAACGACGATGGACGTATATTTACGTCCTCCGCTGGCTCCCGCGATATGCCGCGGGGTCATGCGGTGACCCCGCTTCATATGGGGTTGGTCCCAGTGGCCATCAACGTCCGGGACCCGTGGCTAGTACAGGACATCACCGATCGCGGTGATGCCCTGTATTAACCCTTCAGACGCGGCGATCAAAGCTAACCGCGGGACTGCCGCGGTTAAATTGCGGCGTCCCGAACAGCTTACAGGACACTGGGAGGGACCTTACCTGCCTCCTCGGTGTCTGATCGACGAATGACTGCTCCGTGCCTGAGATCCAGGTAGGAGCAGTCAAGCGCCGATAACACTGATCACAGGCGTGTTAATACATGCCAGTGATCTGTGTAAAAGATCAGTGTATATAATGTTATAGGCCCATATGCGGGCAATAACATTGCAAAAAAAAAAGTTAAAAAAAAAAGTGTTAATACAGATCATTTAACCCCTTCCCTAAAATAAATAAAGTATTTTTTATGGCCCTTTTTATACCATTAAAAAATGTATAAAAAGTTATCAAAAAGTCAGATGAAAACAAAAATGAAACCGATAAAAACTTCAGATCATGGCGCAAAAAATAAGCCCTCATACCACCCTGTACATGGAAAAATAAAAAAGTTATAGGTGTCAGAAGAGGACATTTTTAAACATATAAATTTTCCTGCATGTAGTTATGATTTTTTCCAGAAGTATGACAAAATTAAACCTATATAAATAGGGTACAATTTTAACCGTATGGACCAACAGAATAATGATAAGGTGTCATTTTTACCAAAATATGCACTGCGTAGAAACGGAAGTCACAAAATGGCATTTTTTCTTAGATTTTTTCGCACAATGATTTTTTTTTCATTTTGCTATGAATTTTTGGGTAAAATTACTAATGTCACTGCAAAGTAGAATTAGTGACGCAAAAAATAAGCCATAATATGGTTTTTTAGGTGAAAAATTGAAAGGGTTATGATTTTTAAAAGGTAAGGAGGAAAAAACGAAAATGCAAAAACTGAAAAACCCTGCGTCCTTAAGGGGTTAAGGTCTGTGTGACATTTGATACATTTGTCGCATGGCCACCATGTCTCTGTGACATTTAACCAGTTTAAAATAGAGGAGTTCTGTGGTGATTCATCAAAGTCTGTGCCATTTGCTAAATTTGGTGCCACTTTCTCCTCAACATTTGCGGACTTATAACATCCAAAACTCACACCAGATTTGATAAATTCTCCTCATTGTTATTGACCAAGTCCAGTATACTGAGACCAATATTACCAATAATACCAGTATACAAGGTGGAAACAAACAGCAAAAAAAAAAAAAAAAGCCAGCACAGCAACCAAATACAGTAGGGTTGCAATTCCCCTTCTTCAAATTTTGCATATCACCCAGTCAGAGGCTGTTTGCCCAGCAGAAATGGGTATAATGAGCATGTTAGTGTCCCATCCGAAGTCAGCATGGTGTAAGAGGGGGGAAACGTTTTGAAAAAAAAAGTGTGCTAAAAGCCTTACATTTTTTGACCAAGAGTGCAGCAGCAACCTTCTTTTTGTATAAAGTATGCAGGGAGGAATATTATCACCATACATATTACCCTCATACTGTTACTGACCAAATCCTTCACTGCTCAAAAAAATAAAGGGAACACTTAAACAACACAATGTGACTCCAAGTCAATCACACTTCTGTGAAATTGCACTGTCCACTCAGGAAGCAACACTGATTGACAATCAATTTCATGTGGGGGAAATATACTGCACCTAATGTGGGGGAACTATACTGCACCTAATGTGGTGAAAATATACTGCACCTAATGTGGGGAACTATACTGCACCTAATGTGGGGGACTATACTGCACGTAATGTTGGGGAACTATACTGCCAACCTAATGTGGGGGAACTATACTGTTAACCTAATGTGGGGGAACTACAACCTAATGTAGGGGGAGCTACACTGCCAACCGAATGTGAGGGAACTACAACCTAAAGGGGGGGGACTTATACTGCCAGCCTAATGTGGGGGGAACTGTGCTGCCAATCTAATGTGGGGGAACTACAACCTAATGTGGGGGAACTACAACCTAATGTGGGGGAACTATACTGACAACGTAATGTGGTGGAACTATACTGCACCTAATATGGGGGAACTATACTGCCAGCCTAATATGGAGGAACTAAAATCTAATATGGGGGAACTACAGCCTAATGTGGGAGAACTATAATGACAACCTAATGGGGGGACTATACTGCCAACCTAATGTGGAGGGAACTATACTGCCAACCTAATGTAGGGGAACTATACTGCCAACCTAATGTGGGGGAACTATACTGCCAACCTAATGTGGGGGAACTATACAAAAATATAAAATTGTGCTATTCTGATTCCTATAACTCTTATTTTTCTGTATATGGGATGTATGATGACTCATTTTTTGCGCTTTGATTTATAGTTTTTATCGGGTTTTTTTATTGAACTTTTCAATTGCTTTTTAGATATTTTTTATGGTATTTGAAGTGATCATAAATGTGCAAATCTGGTTACGTGCACTATAACGACTTTTGGGGCCCCACTTTTGATTGGGGCCCCACTTTTGGGGCCCCACTTTTGCTGGCTACGCAAAGCCTAAAACCGGCCCTTCCTCCAGCAGGACACAAATGTGCATATGTCCACTCAAACTTTCAGAAACAGACTTAATGAGGGTGGTCTGAGGGCCTGATGTCTACAGTTGGGGGTTGTGCTTACAGCCCAACACTGTGAAGGACGTTTGGCATTTGCCAGAGAACACCAAGATTGGCGAATTGGCCACTGGCGCCCTGTGCTCTTCACAGATGAAAGCAGGTTCACACGGAGCACATGTGAAAGATGTGACAGAGTCTGGAGACACCATGGAAACGTTCTGCTGCCCGGTTTGGTGGTGGGTCAGTAATGGTGTGGGTGGCATTTCTTTGGGTGGCCACGCAGCCCTCCATATGCTTGCAAGAGGTAGGCTGACTGCCATTAGGCACCAAGATGAGATCCCCAGACCCCTTGTGAGACCATATGCTGGTGCGGTTGGCCCTGGGTTCCTCCTAATGCAAGACAATGCTAGACCTCATGTGGCTGGAGTGTGTCAGCAGTTCCTGCAAGAAGAAGGCATTGATGCTATGGACTGGCCCACCCGTTACCCAGACCTGAATCCAATTGAGCACATCTTTCATTCCATCCACCAACGCCATGTTGCACCACAGACTGTCCAGGAGTTGGTGGATGCTTTAGTCCAGGTCTGGGAGGACATCCCTCAGGAGACCATCCGCCACCTCATCAGGAGCATGCCCAGGCATTGAACAGAGGTCATACAGGCACGTGGAAGCCACACACACTACTGAGTCTCATTTTGACTTGTTTTAAGGACATTACATCAAAGTTGTATCAGCCTGTAGTGTGGTTTTCCACTTTATTTTGAGTGTGACTCCATATTCAGACCTCCATGGGTTGATAAATTTGATTTCCATTGATAACTTTTGTGTGATTTTTGTTGTCAGCACATTCAACAGGTACACGGATAACAGGAACAAAAGAACACAGAAGCTTTCTCTCAGGCACTAGGGCAACATAGATCGGGCCGCGAGTCATGGGAGAAACTGATACTTAAAAGAGAAGGTGCAGGTGAATTTACTAATTAAGAGCATACTGACCCTTCAAATGTAAGAGCTCCAGTGCATGCGTGCCCTAGGAGGTTGGGGCACGCACGCTGGGGCTGAGAACATGGAAGACCAGGAAAGTGAGTGAAAGGCTGGGACTTGCATGCGGCCACGTCCCGCAATGTGAATCCCAGCCTCGCTGGCAGTGGGGACATGACAGGAGAGTGCTCACGGCCAGCGTGTCTGACCAGAGCACTGACAGTACAGTTATCTTAGTGTTCCCTTTATTTTTTTGAGCAGTGTATATACTGAGACCAATATAACCAATAATACCAGTATACAAGGAGGAATATTATCATTATACATATTACCATCATACTGTTACTGACCAAATCCTGTATACTGTATGTTATAATACCAGTACAAAAGATAAAAATGGACAGCACCTCCAAACAAAATGTAATAGGTACAAAAGTGTATACTGTTTTGAATGTTACCAAGAAGAGACAAATAATACTGCAACACCATGACCACCACTATTATTACAACAACTGACTAATGACACTAATGACTGGCTAATGATACTATACTGTTACTGAATAAAATCTACTATACAAAGACCAATATTCCTATATACAGTGGCCATGTAGATGCCAACTGTGTCCGAGCACTCTGCAGACCCTATAAATGATTACTGAGCACATGCAATGTCTTCTTTGAAGTTGTTCACTTTCTTCTTATTTTTTTCTTAATTACATACATTTTAATACTTTGCATCACATAGCAAATACCAGCCCCCCCCCCCCAAAAAAAAAAAAACCTCTCTCCCACATCATTCCAAAATAACATATTCGAGTTGCTATAACATTGCCCTCGTATATATTTTATCTTTCATATGTCCTTCTCAAATTTTTGTCATGTACCCAAAAATCATCCTGACCAATTTCATCCACCCCTGGGGGAGTTGGGGACATTTTCTATTAATCATTAAAGGGGTACCCCAGTGGAATTTTTTTTTTAATCAGCTGGTGCCTGAAAGTTAAACAGATTTGTTAATTACTTCTATTTAAAAAAATTGTATCCTTCCAGTACTTATTAACTGCTATATACTACAGAGTAAGTTATTTTCTTTTTGGATTTTTTTTTTCTGTCCACAGTGCTCTCTGCTGACATCTCTGTCTGTATCAGGGACTATCTAGAGTAGGATATGTTTCCTATGGGGATTTGCTCCTGCTTTGGGACAGTTCCTGAAATTAACAGAGGTGTCAGCAGAGAGCAGCATGCACAGAAAAAAAAAAGAAATCCAAAAAGAAAAGAACTTTCTCTATAGTAAATAGCAGCTAATAAGTACTGGAAGGATCAATATTTTTAAATAGAAGTAATTAACAAATCTGTTTAACTTTCTGGCACCAGTTGATAAAAAAATTAAATGAGCATAAAAAAGTCACGACAGCGGTTTTCTCCTCCCTTTTTTTTAACCCGATAACAACCATGGACGTCTATACTTGTCCAATGGCCGTTACCGGGGTATGGCGCAGGCTCCCGACTCGAGCCTGCGTCATACCGGCCAGCCCCCAGCTGATTCTTGTAGCTGGGGGCCGGCGTTAATAGCCGACATGCGGCGATCACCGCGGCCGGCTATTAACCCTTTAGATCGCCGCTGTCAAAGTTGACAGCGGCGTCTAAAGGTGCCTGTATACAGTCCCTGGTGGTCCAGTGGGGTGTATCACCCCACCGCAGTGCGATCGCGGGGGAGCGATCCACTACTGAGGTAGCCTGAGGGCTTACCTCTCCTGCTGCGGCGGCTCCGGCTCTCTGAATGATAAAGCCTGGCAGGGCCAGGCTTTATCAATTGAGCGCAGAGCACGCAGATCATTGTGGTTTTATGAAACCACAATGATCTGTAAGAGGAATCTAATGATTCCTCCTAAAAGTCCCCTAAGGGGACTACAAGTGTAAAAAAAAAGTTTAAAAAAAGTTTAAAAACACACACATTAAGCCCTTCCTTATTAAAAATTTAAATCACCCCCCTTTTCCCAAATTCCATATTAAAAATATGTAACCATAATAAAAATAAAAATATGTGGTATCGCCGCGTGCATAAATGTCTGAACTATAAAAATATATCATTAATTAAACCGCACGGTCAATGGCGTACACGCAAAAAAATTCAAAAGTCCAAAATAGCGTATTATTGGTCACTTCTCATACCATAAAAAAAGGAATAAAAAGCGATCAAGAAGTCCAATCAAAATAAAAATGGTACCGATTAAAACTTCAGATCACGGCGCAAAAAAGTTGCCCTCAAACCACCCTGTACGTGGAAAAATAAAAAAGTTATAGGGGTCAGAAAAGGACAATTTTAAATGTACAAATTTTCCTGCATATAGTTATGATTTTTTCCAGAAGTACGACGAAATCAAACCTATATAAGTAGGGTATCATTTTAATCGTATGGACCTACAGAATACATATAAAGTGTCATTTTTACCGAAAAATGTACTGCCTAGAAACAGAAGCCCCCAAAATTTACAAAATGGTGTTTTTTCTTCAATTTTGTCGCACAATGATTTTTTTTTCCGTTTCGCCATAAATGTTTGTGTAAAATAACTGATGTCATTCCAAATTAGAATTGGTGGCGCAAAAAATAAGCCCTCATATGCATTTTTAGGTGCAAAATTGAAGGAGGAAAAAACGAAAGTGTAAAAACAGAAAAATGCTTGGTCCTTAAGGGGTTAATCTTATATGTGTATCCTTTCCCAGTATAGCTACCATAGGCAGGATTTCCACTCCATAATTCCTCGTTTTTCAAACACCTCCTTCCAATATTCCTGAATTATTCCACATTCCCACAGAATTTGAAGGAAAACAGTGTCTTTCATACCACATCTGGGGAAATAACTACTATTCCTTCCCCCTATTTTATATAACAATTTTGGTGTATAGTATAGTCTATAATAAACAATACTTAATTGGATTAATTGGTTGTCAACACTTGGGGAAGGGGTAATCCACTGGCAGCCTTCCGGCTGAGTTTGGTACATTTAGTTCCGAATGCTTTGCGTACGCTGTGGGGGTTGACCAAGCCCCCTCATGATGTCAGGCCACGCCCCCAATACAAGTCTATGGGAGGGGGCATAATGGTCCCCAAACCCTCTCCCATAGACTTGCATTAAAGGGGCATGGCCTAATGTCACGAGGGGGTGTGGCTGACCCCCACAATGTGCGCTCAATGTTCAGAACATTAGTTCCAAGCGCAGCCGTAAGGCTGGCCAGTGGAGTACCCCTTTAAGAGTTGTTCACTTTTCCTTTTCTATTACATCAGCCACTATGAAAAATGTTATCGTTTATGTTTTTTTTCAGACTTTGGAAACCCATAACAAACATTTTGTGGCTTCACAATGAATTGTGATAAAGCTGATCTGCTACACTGATACACTGTACGCGCACACTGCACTCATACCACTGCTTTTTCATATGAAAGTTACTATACTTTTAATTCAAAGTAAGTGCATATTTATTAGGAAATTACCTTTTCTCTGAGAGTTTTAATCGCCTATTTCCAAATTCCGAAGACATCTTGAATTTTTTTTTTTTTTTTTTTTTTAAAGCTGAAAACAATACAGGGGCATGTGGAGAACAATATAATGGAAAGAACTGTTTCCATGGTCTTTTTCCAGTTCTGTATATTTCATTTTTTTTTCAGCATATTGAAAATAAATCCTTCTATGCTAACAAGATATTCACAGACCCACTCTGTAATATTTTCATAGTAAGGAAGTACAATATATGAAGGGATATTGCTGGGGCAATGTCATTTACTCTATTAGTCACTCAGGTGAAATAGTTCATTCAGCAGAATGCCAGATTTATTTGCTATGAGCTAATCCTCTTCTCGTTGAAAGTTTGTCAATATTTCATTTACTGAATGAAGTACACAACTCACCAACTCTTCCGATGGATTGTGTGTCACACAAAACAATATGTTTTCATGGCATGTTATATGATACCACAAAACTCTTACACTAAAGAATATGTATTATTATTACACAATACTAGTAGATTGTGATTGTGGTGTCAGAAAAGTTTCTTCCTAGTTTCATACTTGCCAAAACACATTTTAACTGGAGCCAAAATGACTTATTAAAATAAAGTTTACATTTTATTTTGACTGATTAAAACTATTTACTAGAACATTTGTTTTATTAAGTGTTTTTATTTTCTTTGTAGAGGCAGCCAACTGTTCAGAGATTTGCTTTACAGAATGTTGTGGAAATGCATTGTGATCCGTGAAAAGTTTTTTTCCTCAGAAATGATCCTGTCCCCATTTATTTACTTTATAAATTTTATTCTACATGTCAAAGTAACATCTGCATGAAGTCCAGGACCAAATGTTTCCCAGTAGAACAATGTTCAGAGTATCACACTGCCTTCACTGGCTTTTTCTTCTCCTCATGGTGCACCTAGCTGTCAATATTATGTAAAACATGATACATCAGACCAGTTTATCTTCTTCCATGAATCAATGGTCCAGTTCTGATGTTTATGTGCCCATTATATTCATTTTTGGTTGTGGACAGTGTTCAGCAGGTACTCTGACCAGTCTGCATCTACACATCGCAAGCTATGATGCACTGTGTGGTTCAACCCCTTTCTATAACAGACAAACTTAAAGAGGCTATCTGCTATCTGACTTTCTCAATTTCTGAAAATTGCATGTGGGAAGCACAAGGTCTCTAACTTCTACTGGCAACCAGTGAAGCTCTGGTGAATTCCATACACAAGAGGCAGTGCTGGAAAATAATGGCGGCCACATAAAATATTGACACTTTGGGCCCATTATGGAAATTTCAACTTAGAGGTGTGTGGTGGCCCAGTATGGGATGGTGTGTCCCCGTACATTTCTGCTGCTGTTACGCCGAGCGCTCCGGGTCCCCGCTCCTCCCCGGAGCGCTCGCTACACTCTCGCTACTGCAGCGCTCCGGTCAGATCCACTGACCCGGTGCGCTGCAATACTGCCTCCAGCCGGGATGCGATTCGCGATGCGGGTGGCGCCCGCTCGCGATGCGCACCCCGGCTCCCGTACCTGACTCGCTCTCCGTCGGTCCTGTCCCGGCGCACGCGGCCCCGCTCCCTAGGGTGCGCGCGCGCCGGGTCTCTGCGATTTAAAGGGCCACTGCGCCGCTGATTGGCGCAGTGGTTCTAATTAGTGTGTTCACCTGTGCACTCCCTATGTATACCTCACTTCCCCTGCACTCCCTCGCCGGATCTTGTTGCCATTGTGCCAGTGAAAGCGTTTCCTTGTGTGTTCCTAGCCTGTGTTCCAGACCTCCTGCCGTTGCCCCTGACTACGATCCTTGCTGCCTGCCCCGACCTTCTGCTACATCCGACCTTGCTTCTGTCTACTCCCTTGTACCGCGCCTATCTTCAGCAGTCAGAGAGGTTGAGCCGTTGCTAGTGGATACGACCTGGTCACTACCGCCGCAGCAAGACCATCCCGCTTTGCGGCGGGCTCTGGTGAATACCAGTAGTGACTTAGAACCGGTCCACTAGCACGGTCCACGCCAATCCCTCTCTGGCACAGAGGATCCACCTCCAGCCAGCCGGCATCGTGACAGCTGCCCTGTCAGGCAGAGTCCCTCCATGTCCCCAGGGCCCCCCTACAATAACCCCTATTGAATATACATTTGTATTACTAGTGTACAATTGCTTTCAATATTATACCATGTGATTGTTACCCAGGAGGCACTAGTGACCAGGTGGCTGCCCAAGTATCTTATGGGCTCCTTGCTAAGCAACCCTATAAAACCAGGGGTGGAGCTACAATCTTTCTCTTAGCTCATTGCTATTCCTGCTGAGGTCCAGTGCACTCTTCTCAGACTGTGTATCCAGAGCATTGGAGGCCAAAAGCCTAAAGTCTGCAGCCACAAGTCAGCTCAAGTAAGCTCAAAGTCATCTTCATGTCAAGTCAGTCAAGTCATGTCTTCTATATAGTCACCATGGCCTGCACTAAAGTGTCTATACATACTGCAAGTACCAGCAAGCCTGCGAGGTCCCCCTGTGTCACTGGTCACCTCCTTGGGATATTGGCTGTACTGCATAGACTGTATCATCTATCTACCCTCAGTAATGCTACTGTTGTCCGTAACTTGGAGTCGGTGTCTTCATTACCCCCGTGCCCAGCCTAAGACCAGTGGTATTAACTTTGGGTGGTTAAGGCTAAACCACGCCCTGGCATCACAACAAGAAGGAGTTAATAACATCTGCCCCTAGAGTTATAACAGCTACCCTGCATTGCAACCCGCTAACACCACTGGTGTACTCACTTTTGCTGCCAATACATAAAACATAATAAAAAATAAGACAAAAGACATAATAAAATATAAGACAAAAGACATAATAAAATAAAAGGGGTGTGCTCACTTATGTGAAATACTCTGTGTGTATTTATATATATATATATGGGGATGGGGGCCGTTTACAGTGGGGGAGGGGCAGATGTTCGTTCTCTCTAGTGTGTCGTGCACACAAAGCTACAACTGCAAGACTGCTGGGCACTAGAGATGAGCGATTTAAAAAAAAAATGATAAGGCCGAATTGCTGAATTAAAAAATAAAAATCGTTTTGATCCGAATAAATTCTCGATTAATTTTTATTAGTAATGTATTTTAATAATGTGTTTAATAAAGTGTGTGTGTGTTTCACTTTTTTTTTCTCTATTTTTAATTTTTTTTTAGGTAGTACTGCTACTCCCAGCATGGAACAGACTGTTCTATGATGGGAGAAGTAGTACCTGTGCTAATAGACAGAGCGCCCCAGGTGTCACTCCTGACACCTGCTGCGATTTTCCTGTTTAATGTATAGATGTGGGTGGCTTTCTCGCATCTAGATAGGATGATCGCATCGGGTGTCAGGAGGGACACCTGCTGTGTAGTACCTGCATTAATAGAAAAATCGCAGCAGGTGTCACTTATGACACTCGATGCGATCATCCTGTATAATGTATAGATGCAGGCGGCTGGCTGCTCTTCCATGGTCCCACTGTTGTAAGAGTATATGTCGTATATATACCTATTATTCATATTTCCTGCAGAGAGCTGTGATTGGCTGGAACTATCTGGCCAATTACAGCTCTCTGCGGGAAATATGAATAAGTGATGTGAATTCTAAATTTTTTTTATAGTAATATATTTTAATATTGTTTTTAATAAAGTGTGTATGTTTCACTTTTTTTTCTCTATTTTAAATTTTTTTTTTAGTTAGTACTACTACTCTTAGCATGGAACAGACTGTTCCATGATGGGAGCTGTAGTACCTGTACTAATAGACAGATCAGCCCGGGTGTCACTCCTGACACCCGATGTGATTGTCCTATCTATTGCAGAGATGGAGCGGCTTTCTCCTGCGCTCACATCACTGCACTATACTCTGGCTGGCCAGTGATGTGAATGGAATTCACATCACTTATTCATATTTACCACACAGAGCTGTGATTGGCCAGATGGTTATCCTTGTTTAATGTCTTGTATATTTCAGCAGTAGTTTTAAAGGGGTACTCTGGTGGAAAACTTTTTTTTTTTAAATCAACTCTTGCCAGAAAGTTAAACAGATGTGTAAATTACTTCTCTCAAAAAAAAAAATTATCTTAATCTTTCCAGCACTTATTAGCTGCTGAATACTACAGAGGAAATTCTTTTCTTTTTGGAACACAGAGCTCTCTGCTGACATCACAAGCACAGTGCTGACATCTCTGTTCATTTTAAGAACTGTCCAGAGTAGGAGAAAATCCCCATTGCAAACATATGCTGCTCTGGTCAGTTTCTAAAATGGACAGAGATGTCAGCAGAGAGCACTGTGCTCCTGATATCAGCAGAGAGCTCTGTGTTCCAAAAAGAAAAGAATTTCCTCTGTAGTATTCAGCAGCTAACAAGTACTGGAAGGATTAAGATTTTTTAATAGAAGTAATTTACAAATCTGTTTAACTTTCTGGCACCAGATGATGTAAAAAAAAAAAAAAAGTTTTCCACCGGAGTACCCCTATAATGTTATGCAGAATGAGTTTGTAAATAATAAAACTTCCTAAATTGTTAATATTTTTTTTTTTTAAATAAAATAGGAATATTATTATTCAGCATTATGATCCCTGTTTTATTACACTGTTTATAGCAGAAGGTTTTTAACTTATGGTTGATAAGATGTGGAGTATACTTCCAAAGATCTGCATGGTATTCGAATGCCAGTCCACATTATCACTAACTTCTTCACATCTTTCAGTATCACCTGTATTTTGAGTGATTTAATTCACAACTATTCTCAAAGGGGTACTCCGGTGAAAACCTTTTTTCTTTTAAATCAACTGGTCCCAGAAACTTAAACAGATTTGTAAATTACTTCTATTAAATAATCTTAATCCTTCCTGTACTTATTAGCTACTGAATACTACAGAGGAAATACTTTTATTTTTGGAACACTGTGCTCTCTGCTGACATCACAACCACAGTGCTCTAATAATAATACCTCTTTATTTATATAGCGCTCACAGCTATTTGTAGATGTTGTCCTTAGTGGGATTTGAACCAACAACCACAGTGCTGCAAGGTAACAGTGCTAACCACTGAGCCACTGTGCTGCCCTAACTATATATTTGCTAAAATGGACAGAGATGTCAGCAGAGAGCACTGTGGTCATGATGTCATCAGAATCTCCTCTGTAGTATTCAGCAGCTAATAAGTACAGGAAGGATTAAGATTTTTTAATAGAAGTAATTTACAAATCTGTTTAACTTTATGGCATCAGTTGATTTAAAAGAAAAAAGGTTTTCACCGGAGTACCCCTTTAACTTTTCAGAACCATCATTGGATTATTTGTGTTTAATTCTACAAACTTTTCCTGATATTTACCACCAACATCAAATGTCCATTTAGAATGGAGTTGAAGCTGAAAGTATTACCTCAAGCTGTGAAATATAACAACAAAGTAGCAGACGTGTTGCTTCCCAACACTGTAGAGGGCACTGGTCATTATTCCTCAGAGAAAGTACACAACATAAACCATATTCGATAATTTCAGTTCTACAATTTGCTGTGTTTTTCAACTTCTGAACAAACAGAAATAGAGGAGATGCTTTCCCATAGAGAAGTTATTATCACCATCTGAAGTTTCGGTTAATGGCACACAGCACTCAATCCTTTTAGATGTTCATGCACAGGCGGTAGATGCAGAGCTATAACTCATGGGAGAAAGGTAGGAGAAATAACTTCTCTCTGGTGAATTATACGGCTGCAGAGAAATTTCTGTTCACATTTATAATTTCGTATAGTACGGGCCATATCCTGGGGTGACAAAAAGCATTAAATGTGGCAACCCTCCCCACGTACTTTGTAGCAGTACTTTGTAGCATAATGATTTTAAACATCATAAGTTGCTTTTGGGTTTTTAATTTAACACCCTTTCTCTTATGTATACATTTAGGATTTCATGCATATGAAAAGAATACACAAATATATGAATGTGAAAGGGTTAACCACTACTGCATTTCTGCTAGGTAATACTGCTAGGCAAATAAGACTAAACACATTTGCATGATAGTATACTATATCTATCTATCTATCTATCTATCCTAAGTGCCCACTAGCACCCACTGACCACTAAATAAAAACAACATAGTTGCTACAACAACTCTACAACAACAAATCAGGCTTAACATAAAATACAGTGATCCCTCAACATACGATGGTAATCCGTTCCAAATGGACCATCGTTTGTTGAACCCAACGCATGTTGAGGGATCCATGCAATGTAAAGTATAGGAAACAACCTGCGGACCTCCAGATGTTGCAAAACTACAACACCCAGCATGCTCGGACAGCCGTTGGCTGTCCGGGCATGCAGGGTGTTGTAGTTTTGCAACATCTGGAGGTCCGCAGGTTGAAGACCACTGTTAGAGGAAGTTTTACTCACGTGTCCCCGCCGCTCCGGACCGTCACCGCTCGTCACCGCTGCCCGGGATGTCGCCGTCCATTGCTGTCGCCGCGTCCCCGACGCTCCGGCAAGGCCTCTGCTTCCCCACCATCCGCACGCTCCGTCGCCACCATCACGTCGCTACGCACGCCGCTCCTATTGGATGACGGGACGGCGTGCGCAGCGACGCGTTGACGTCGATGGAGAGTGCCGACGATGCAGGGAATCACGAAGAGGAAGCGCCGGAGCCCCGAGGGCAGGTAAGAGAGACATCACTGGAGCTCACGGGGCAGCGTAAACGGCTATCCGGTGGCAGCTGAAGCAGTCTGCGCTGCCGGATAGCCGTTTATGCGATGGCCCCGACATAAAAAAGCATTGTATGTTGATGCTGCCTTCAACATGCGATGACCTCTGAGAGGCCATCGCATGTTGAAATTATCGTATGTCGGGGCCATCGTAGGTCGAAGGGTCACTGTATGTAAATACAATATCTAAAGTGCATTAATAAGGTAGGATACAATAGCAAAACATCAATGTATTCACTTTCATGCATCTATGTTCCTCACATGACCAGAGGTTTTTATACACTATGGGGGGAATTTATCATTGTTGGTGTAGGGTAAATCATTTTTGTCCCCCTTTATTATGTGTGGTGCTAATGTATGCGTGCGCCAAACTTATTAAATGATGGCAGAACATTTAATACATTTTGCGCAGATACATTTTCTGTAATGTCACTTTAGTACATTATTTTCTATGAATTACTTGTTGCACAACATTTTGTGACTGAGGTGTTTGCAGAGAAGTTTGCATAAAAATTTGTGACATTTTTTTAAAAATCACACTTGATAAATCCCCAACCACTTTAAAAATGTAACTATACCACACAACATTCAAGTTGTTTGCTTAAATGAGTCGAAATCCATTGTGCAAATATTTTGCAGCTTTTTAACACATTGCACAAAAATTGCTACTTTTAACTCTCAAAAAAAAAAAAATTATGTAAAACCAATAATACATTTACCATATAAAGAGATAAGAAAGCCTACTTAACTTCCTTTTGGAAAATTCCCTAAAATGTATTTGTTTCGAATTGAACTTGATGACCAGATTTGACTCGTGGCAAAATGTCTCTGCTTCGATATGCTGAGTGGCTAGGCGTAGTGAATGTAGTGAGTTTATTGCCACTTATCTTTTGTCAGCCACATTCGCTGGACCTGGCTTAGCATTGCCTATAGCCCAACGAATGGTAAATTAGTGTCAAGACATACATACTTCTTGTCCCTTCACATGCCTTTCTTGGCTCTCCATGCTGTTCGTTTGGAGTACCATAGAAAGTATATACAAGAGCAGGGATTTCCATCAAGAGTAGGAGTTCCTGCTTCAGTACACTCACTGAGCAGTAAGACATACAATTTATGCCTTGTTACTTAGTTCATATTGACTAACCCAGGGGCTCTGCTCTGTCGTGAATAAGTAGTGCTGCATACAGAATTGCCACTTACCTGCAGATTGACCAACACGTTCACTGGCGCCATGCTCTGCACCTGACCCAGCAAATGTGAACTGAGTGAGAAGGAATACAGTGAACGCCTAAATTATCAGTGTTTAGGTTTTTTATAATGTTAATGTAGCGTGTGTTTTTTTTTCTATAATGTTAGCGTATTCTGGCCAAAATATCTACTAATACCTCACGTTTATTATATGGTGGCGTGTGTATGTGTGTATATATGTATATTATATATTGAAATGTTGTCTGGCCTGGTGATGCTGGGGAAGTCTGGGGTGTCAGTACTTTGTGGGGAGAACATATAAGATGTTGGGCAGCCCGTCTGATGGAATAGTATGGGCGTCACTAATAGGTTGTAAGGCAGCACGGTACACTACACGCTATCAAGTAACTTGCACCCTGTGTATGCATTATCTGTGTACAACTATAATACTAAGCAGCTACCCCCCTCATGAATAGTAGGCATGTGAGCGGTTGTTCAACAGTAATTTGAACCTGTGCAAACCTCCCCTGTGGCTGATCTACATCATAATGGCAATAGGTGTCTAACCTGTTCTTGTCTCAGTAACCAGTAAGTGTGGCCTTTTTTTCTGTGATTTTTTGAGTGATTTTTGTCCCATTTTTCTGCGATTTTTTTCTTTAATGTCAGTGTACAGGAACAGTTACACGTTACTTGCTGAAAACAAATGAATTCACTCAACTTTAATGATTAGAAACAATAAAGGTTCCTGCAAGCGGGGATCTTAAAAAAAATTGATACAGAGCGTGCTTTGGAAAGTTGAAATACTATTTCTTATACAAGGAAAACATTTACTTGTTGATACTAAAATACCTCTTTAACATGATCAGGAAGCCACTTAGGTTTCTCTACGACTCAGAACTGCTTATAAATAGGACAAACTTGGTGTCACCTGGCTGTAGTTTTATTACTAATATCAAAGTGTGACACCCATTGTGAATGCCTTTATACAGCACTTTCCTCTTCAGAGGTATGGGAACTAAATCATATTCCTACCTAAGCAGCAAGACATTTGTGACCTAATGTTTTATCACATTACTATCCATTGTTTTGTTGACATTGAGAACATTTGTATAAATTATTACCATAACATTATTGCTTGTCTGATAACATGTTTTGTTGTATACCTATAATGTTAAATATTTAAACCTATCAGAATCAAAACAAGACCTATTTGTCTTATTTCATAATGTCTTCATATCCATTTGGGAAATTCACAATGACCCTAGATGCATGAAGCATTTTTCACTTCCATTGATCTAGTTGCAGTAATGGAGCTGCTGGCACTGCAGATTGTGTTGGATTTGAAGCTTGTTTTCTAATCCTGTAATAAAAGCTGACCAACACAGCTTTGGTGACTGTCATTACCTTGTATGTAACAAAATAGATTTTCCATTTACTCAATGCTTCTTGGTATTCCACTGCTGTCATTCTCACACATTATAACATTCTCTAAGAAAGTATTTAAATGTAACTTGTAAAATTCTGGTAAATATTTAAATTACACATTAAAATGGGTTTATTTTTTTATTCAACACATTAATTCATTTCTTATCTTCAAAGGAAATGTACAATTAGACACAGGGAATGTAAGTAAATATAAGACATGTCCTGGCAATAGGGGTTTTCAATGGTTATATTATAGTTCTTTGTTGGATCATTTAAAACAAAAGATATAGGGGGGGGAGATTTATCAAAAAAGTTGCTGAGTTGCCCATAGCAACCAATCAGATCGCTTCTTTCATTTTTCAGAGGTCTTTTCAGAAATGAAAGAAGAGATGTGATTGGTTGCTATGGGCAACTCAACAACGTTTCCTCTAGACAGGTTTTGATTAATCTCCCCTTATAGTATATAAATATGCTCCTGTACATAGACATTATTGTTGCATATTTGTTATGGTCCCCTCTGGTGTGCCTCTCAGCATGTCTAACTAAAGTGTCTTATGCTGGTAGTCACATACTCTATGCTCAGAAGTATGTGACTACCAATAAAAATCAATGCACTAGAAGATACATTATCTCACCAAAGCTGAATACAGGAAGTAAATGCCCAAGAAGGGAACCAAAGACCACAATGCTTCTATACAGAGAAGCATTCACAAAATAATTCCAATGTTTCCAGTTCTCTTACAGAGTAGCCTGATATTTATTTTAGGCAATCACCTTAAAGCAGAAAGAAGCCACAGAGAAAAAATTTTACACAAATATAGTGTTTGAGGCGGGGATGGCCCTGTCCCTTCAGCATCATAGGCCTTAAAAAACGTTCCTAAATTTAAGAAGAGCCTGGCCACATGGTCTTTACAAGTGGTCATTGAAATAGCATATTTGTTGATTTGTTGTCCATCACAATCTAGAAATTTAGAATGAAACTACTTCACATTTTTGTAAATACTTTATTTTATCTTTTCATGTAACAACATGGAAGAAATGGCACTGCCTGTATAAATGTTTAATTTTGCTATCTGATCTGAGTCCGCTCCCGTTCTATAACACAGGGCCACAGCAGGTCATAGCGGGTCGGGCACGGCCTCTAACAACGGCCAGGACCCGTGGCTAATAGCGCGCAGCAATGATTGTGGTGCCGCGCTCTATTAACCCTTTATACGCAGCATTCAAAGTTGATCGCCGCGTCTAAAGTGAAACTAAAACGCTGCTGGTTAGCTCAGGGGGCTGTTCGGGACTGCCGTGAAGAAAATGTCCGATCGACTGCTCAGTGCCTGAGATCCAGTCATGAGCAGTCAAGCGGCAGAATGTAAAAGATCAGTGTGTGCAGTGTTATAGCCCCCTATGGGAGCTATAACATTGCAAAAAAAAAGAAGTGAATACAGATCATTTAACCTCTTCCCTAATAAAAGTTTGAATCACCCCCCATTTTCCCATTTAAAAAAAAATGGCATAAAGTTAGCCTCCCAAATTTGCTGAAATGTTATTGAATCCATTTTTCCTTCTACTCGTGAGATGTTCCCTGTGCCACTGGCTGCAATACAACCCCAAAGCATGATTGATCCACCCCCATGCTTAACAGTTGGACAGAGGTTCTTTTCATAAAATTTTGTTCCACTTCTTCTCCAAACGTACCTTTACTCATTCCGACCAAAAAGTTCAATTTTAACCTCATCGGTCCACAGAACTTGTTTCCAAAATGCATCAGGCTTGTCTATATGTTCATTTGCAAAGTTCAAATGCTGATTTTTGTGGTGAGGACATAGAAGAGGTTTTCTTCTGATGACTCTTCCATGAAGACCATATTTGTACAAGTATCTCCTTATAGTGGAATAGTGTACCACAACTCCAGTGTCTGCCAGATCTTTCTGGAGGGATTGTGCAGTCAAACGTGGGTTTTGAATTGTTTTTCTCACAATCCTGCGAGCTGTTCTTTCGGATATTTTTCTTGGTCTTCCAGATCTTGCTTTAACTTCCACTGTTCCCGATGACTGCCATTTCTTAACTACATTCCGAACAGAGGATAGTGACATCTGAAAACTTTTTCTATCTTCTTATAGCCTTCACCAGCTTTGTGAGCGTCAAATATTTTCAGTTTCAGATTTCTAGACAACTGCTTAGAAGAACCCATGGTGCTGATTGTTGGAGCAAGGTCAGATGAGTCTGGGCATTTAAAACCTTTGAGATTGACATCACCTGGTCTTCCCAGATGATGATTGAGAACAATCCATGACTCTGGCAGGTCTCAGCTTTGCAAAGGGGGCAGTGCATGCTATAAATTCTGCAGGGTGCCCAAACTTTTGCAGACACCATTTTTTTGTTTTCTGTTATTTTGAAAGTGGGGTGCCCAAACTTTTGATCCCCACTGTATGCATGCATCTTTCATTATACGGCTACTGAAGAAAAGGCCCTTGAAACGAGTCTAGCCCTTTTCAGCCATCAGACCCCTACCCACATCCCATATGTGAACTGTTCTCAACCCTACCACGAGGACACTACCATGATCCATTCTCTGCTGAACCACGTCCAATACTCAATATATTGGAATGCATTTTGGCCATCTACACATCTCTTCAATACGATACAAGCTAAGCAACCCTTGCTCCATGAATTCTTCCAGCTCATGCAGCTACATCAGAAGTCTGCCAGCTGTGCTGCCGACGCGACTTCCCAGTGATCATCTCTCACTTTGAACTCACCTCTGAAACCACTTACCCGGTTACCGTGCAGCGGGCACACATCATCTTGTCTTGCTGACAATCCGCCCTGTACCAACAAGCCGGCCGGAGGCTGGAGCCGTGCTCTGAGGTCTGAGCTCTATATTGCATACATCTCCCCGTATCGGGGGAGCGGTGCTGTGCACCACAGTGCTATTTATGTGACTATTATTCATATTGACTGTGTTATTTTGCCACTTAACACTATTAAAGGTGGTTTACAGCATATGGACACTTTATTATAACGGCATATGGACACTTTACTCTGATGTTACCATTGGAAAAACAGTATTGAGTTGGTCACATTCCATTTTATTTTATTTTTATTTGTGCTATTGATTTTTTGAGTCTGTCTCAAGGGCCCTGCAACAGTTCTCATATTGCATATATATTATATATAATTCAATTTTAAAATATTTTTATGCATTTATTCTGATTATTCATATTGGACTACTAATTCTATCTACTATTTTTCAACCCTATATTCTCACATCTCATATACCTTTGAGGCACTGGTGTGAATTATATATTTTTGTATCATTTCATCTTTTAGTATATTGTAGGCCTATTGGGGTTGTATGTAACACCAGCTACCTTGGGTATGTCTTTCACCACAGTGAGCTACACTATTCCTTTTTTTTTAATCTTTTTTTTTGTCCAAAGTCATAAATAAGAATTGCCCCTATCCCCCTTGTGCCAAAGGTAGGAGAACATGTTACACTGTGGAACAACTGTAGGCCACTCTCCCTATTACACATTGACCCAGAAGGATATGTTAAGTTTCTAGCAAACAGAATTCAAACTATTTTACTAGAACTTATAACCCAGAACAAGGAAAAAATGTTATGAAAAGTATGCTTTTATCAGACTTTAAAATATCAAACAGTAGAGGACAAGGGAGTCTTCTGTCCCCTTTATTATTAATCCTCTCCTTGGAAACCATAGAGCAAAGAGTCAAATAAAAGAAAGGAATAACAGGCCTCAGATGTGATACTGTAAATCAGTAACATACGTAGATCATATTCTTTTTAAACTATCACACTCCAATAAATCAATCCCAATCCTCTTACAAGACCACTTAGCAAGCTCTCAGATTTTCAAAATAGAAACCTACATTTGAATACAAAATGGAAACTCAAAATTTTCTTTTAAAAACACAACTACAAACATCACATACCTGAGCAATAAAAATATCAAATTCGTATACAGACGTATACAAACCACTTCTGAATAATTGGTCATAGATCTAAAAAAATGGAGTGACTGAAAATTCTGTGGTTTAGAAAAAAACAACATTACTAAAATGATGACATTTCTATTTCTCCAAATACTCCATATTGATATTCCCCCTCCCCTCATTTTTGACATATGTCCGGCATCCGGCATAGGTGAACTCAGCCTAGATTTGAACACAACTGATGCCATAACTGATGGCAACGTGCATCAGTTGTCATCAGTTGAATGGCATCCGGTGTCCATTGTTTCTGGTCGCTAGAAAGAGGAACGCAGCAAGTGTTTCCAACCATCCGGCATAAAAATTGAGACACTGGATTATTGTAAACTTTCCCATTCCAATTAATGGGATCAGTTCTAGCATCAGTTTCTCTCCGGTGCACACCAGAGGGAAACTATTACGGACGCCAGACATATGTGAACCCAACCTTACTGCTGCACACCTCTCATCGAAGTCAATTAAAGTGTACCTGTCGTTAACAAAAACTTTTGATACAATTTAGATAATACTATATGTATATTTACAATCTACATTGATTAAAAATGTTGTATATTTTTGGTTGAAAAAATGCTGTCCCTGCAGCTATGGCATATTAGTGCTTCTGTGTGTGGTGCAAGATTGGACCTCAGGGTGGTTAGATGTATCATCACTTTGTGACGCCAGGGTACAGTTAACTTACATGCTCCGAGGTTAGGACAGCTGATCCTGGGCCAGGCGCGGGATAATAAATACACCTATGCCAGGTTACGGATAACTGTCTTTACTGAGGCAGGAGTAGATTTTACAATCCTCACAGCGCAGATTAGAGTAAAGAAGATGCATAGTAACCCTTGGGAGCCCTGTAGACTGTAGTATTGTACTTGGGATTTTAGATTAATGCTGAGGCCTCCCACGCTGACTAGGGTTATGATAGTGTCCAATTAACGCTAGACTGCCAGGGTATGAACTATCACTGTGTGGCCTGTCGACTCACCGGGTACTATGCTCACACTCACACTCACAGCTCACACAGAGCTCTCCACACACTAAAACTCTCACTGAACTGAATAGCTCCTCCCCCCTACACTACATTTTGCCTAGCTAGGGGGGCCTCCCATTGGGCAAACAGGGTCACATGGGTATTCTGCATCATACATCCTTACAGATATCCTGTACATTTCTTTCAGGTACATTGCAAAACAATATAAATTAATGGGCTAAAAACTTTAATGAATATTAAAGCATCACCTGAGCAGCAGAGCCTAACGCAGGCACCTGAAGCAATGCCTATCAGACAGGACACACTCTGGTACTGGGACACCACATTGCCTGTGTGTATCTATGAGCAGTCCAAATACAGGAAGTGAGGATGGGACAAGTAGGGTTCTGTGCATGCTCCTGCCTTGTCAATCATCCTGATGTGTGAGCCAGGAGTGTGTCACAGAGCCTCAGTGCACAGAGCCCTGCTTGTCCTCAGTGCACAGAGCCCTGCTTGTCCTCAGTGCACAGAGACCTGCTTGTCCTCAGTCCACAGAGCCCTGCTTGTCCTCAGTCCACAGAGTCCTGCTTGTCCTCTGTCCAAAGAGCCCTGTTTGTTCTCACTGCACAGAGCCCTGCTTTTCCGTAGTGCTCAGAGTCCTGCTTGTCCTCAGTGCACAAAGCCCTGCTTGTCCTCAGTGTACAGAGCCCTGCTTGTACTCAGTGTACAGAGCCCTGCTTGTCCTCAGTGTACAGAGCCCTGCCTGTCCTCAGTGTAAAGAGCCCTGCTTGTCCTCAGTGTACAGAGCCCTGCTTGTCCTCAGTGTACAGAGCCCTGCCTGTCCTCAGTGTAAAGAGCCCTGCTTGTCCTCAGTGTACAGAGCCCTGCTTGTACTCAGTGTACAGAGCCCTGCTTGTCCTCAGTGTACAGAGCCCTGCCTGTCCTCAGTGTAAAGAGCCCTGCTTGTCCTCAGTGTACAGAGCCCTGCTTGTCCTCAGTGCAGAGAGCCCTGCTTTTCAACCCACACTTCCTGTATTTGGGCTCTTCATAGAGACGCACAGGCAATAGCTGTAGGGACAAAAATATACACTTTTGTTTATCCAATGTATATTACAAATATACATAAAATGGTATTATCTACATTATTTTAAAAGTTTTTGTTAACAACAGGTACACTTTAAAGCTGAGCTGCAGTAGCTAAGAATAGCCACAATGAACAGTGGCATTTGCTTCCTGCTCAGTTTCATGTTGAATGACGGTGTAATGAAGAAAACTGAGATCCTGTTAGCAAACAGCTAACAATTTTCGGTCATCGGCACCTCACTAATCTGATATTTTTGATCTATTCTAAGTTTGCCTGGAAAAAAACTTCTGTAGGATCCCATGTAGCGTATATGCAGCCGCTGCATAGCGGGAAATAGGCTGCGCATTCCTTTCTGAGCAGAAACACAGGGCTAGTAATCTCCATGGCAGCCCTGTGTGCAGTGAGGTATGGAGGCAGAGCTAGTGTGCCAACGTGTAGTGTGGTGTTTTTAGGGTACATTCACACGGGCGGGGGGTTCACAGGGAGTTTCCCGCTGGTAGTTTGAGCTGCAGCAGAAAATTTGCTGCATCTCAAACTGGCAGCGAGAAACTCACTATAAACCCCTGCACGTGTGAATGTACCCTGTTCATTCACATGGGGGGGGGGGGTGCAAACCTCCAGCTGTTGCAAAACTACAACTCCCAGCATGCCCTTTAGCTGTCCGTGCATTCTGGAGGTTGTAGTTATGCAACAGTTGGATGCACACTGGTTGCAAAAACACTGGGAGTTTTTTACTTAACTCAGTGTTTTGCAACCAGTGTGCCTCCAGCTTTTGCAAAACTACAACTCCCAGCATATACGGTCTGTCAGTGCATGCTGAGAGTTTTAGTTTGCAACAGCTGTAGGCACACTGGTTTTGAAACACTGAGTTAGGTAACAGACTGTGTTTCACAACCAGTGTGCCTTCAGCTGTTGCAAAACTACAACTCTCAGCATGCACTTATAGCCGATGTACATGCTGGGACTTGTAGTTATGCAACAGCTGGAGGCACACTACTGCATTTTGGCTGTCCGTACATGCTGGGGGTTGTAGTTATGCAGCAGCTGGAGGCACACTTTTTCATAGAAAAAATGTGCTTCAAGCTGTTGCATAACTATAACCCCCAGCATGCACAAAGTACCAAAGGGCATTCTGGTAGTTGTAGTTGTGCCTTCCGCTGTTGCACAAAAACAACTCCCAGCATGCCCTTTTGGGCATGATGGGTGGTGTTGCTAAGCAACAGAAGGAGGTCAGCCATACCTCCTGCTGCAGGAGTCTTGATTCATTGGCCGGTAATGGCTGACGAATCAGGATGATTGTGAGGTGGCACCAGTGCCACCTCACTCCTGCTGCTAAAGGATGATAAGTGCCGTCTTGGACGGCATCTATCACCTTTTTTTTTCTGGGTCACAGGGTCACCAGGGACCCGATTGACCCGGAATCGCCAATCTGAATTGGTCTTAGGACCACCAAGGCGTTGTAACAGGATGCCTGCTGAATGATTTCAGCAGGCATCCCGGTCCAGAATTCCCACGGGCGTACAGGTAAGCCCTGGGTCCTTAAGTATCAGGACATCAGGGCGTACCTGTAAAGTGGTACAACGGCGAAAAACATTTTTTTTTAAATCAACTGGTGCCAGAAAATTAAACAGATTTGTATATTACTTCTATTTAAAAATCTTAATCCTTCCAGTACATTTCAGCTGCTGGATGCTACAGAGGAAGTTCTTTTCTTTTTGAATTTCTTTTTTTTCTGACCACAGTGCTCTTTGCTTATACCTCTGTCTGTCTCAGGAACTGTCAAGAGCAGGACAGGTTTGCTATGGAGATTTGCTCCTGTTCTGGACAGTTCCTGAGATAGACAGAGGTGTCTGCAGAGAGCACTGTGGTCAGACAGAAAAGAAATTCAAAAAGATAAGAACTTCCTGTGGAGCATACAGCATCTGATAAGTACTGGAAAGATTGAGATTTTTAAATAGAAGTAATTTACAAATCTGTTTAAAGTTCTGGCACCAGTTGATTAGAAAAAAAAAAATTTCACCAGAGTACCCCCTTAATGTGGATGACAAACCATAATAAATTCAGCTATGTGAATCTTAACCGTATAAAACCCCTCCCTATTCTTAATACCTAATAAATACAGAAATGTCAAACACTGAACATCAATCAATCTAAACTTAAATAGTCAGAAAGTTAAAATTATTTTTTTTAAAGATGGAAATGTTGTAACAAAAGAAGATCTTTATTCCATAATCTCAGAAAACTGTCTGAAAGAGCAAGATTTTAATGTTATTACTGAAGCTATTAAAATACACTTACTTGACATTCTAGGAGAATATCAGCAATATTATCTCACAATCAATTATCAATGCAGCTCCCCAAAACTGTGTTATCTCAGCAAATAATAGATTCACATAGAGAACAGCATTCTCTTTTGTATTTAAACATAGGAAACAGAATGAGGAACTGAACTGATACATTACAAATCAAGGAGATTCTGAGAAATGCAAATCTTTTTCTGAAAAAACAAGAGATTATAATCCACTCATCCCTCACTGAAGAGGGAAATATAACTTGAAGAGTACCTCTCATTAACTTCATAAATTTTGTAATCCTCTCAGTTCACTGCCCCCATCATGATAAACCACCCCCTGCCTTTATTTTTATAATTTTTTAGTTTTCTACCCAGGGGCAGACTGACCGGCCGGTCCGTTCGGACGTGGTCAGAGGGCTCGGCTGGGAAAGAGCACGTTGTCCATCGCCTGTCACATATAATCACAAAATGATTATTATTTTTTTTAAACAGCTGGGCACGGCTCAGGGAAAAGGCCCACCACAGCCACTGTGCCATTGGAGATTCCGCTGGGCCCGGAGCTGGGTGTCACTGTCATTCCTCTTCCAGACAGCCACTGTGGTGGCAGCCCTTTAAGAGAACTGCAGAGGCTGCCTCGGAGAGGAGTGTGACGTGACCTCACCTCTAGGTGCAGGAGTTCACTGCCATAGCCATCAATGAACTACCTGCTCAAGAACAAGCCAGCCTGGCCAGGTGGGTGGCTTATGAATGTAGTATTTGTATCTTCTATCTGCCTTTTACCGCTCACTACATGATAACAGTCGCACAGTCAGACATATAACTTACATCTCTGACTGTGCCATTATGTAGAGAGCGGTGAAAGGCAGGTAGAAGATAGTGAGTGAAGGTGTAGTCTTCCCAGCAGCACAGAGGATTTCTCAGAGTTTCCTCCAGAAATACTCTGTGCTGCATTGATAATGCTGTAACCAATCTAAGAGTCCTCAGCCTGACCAAAGCAGGGGGCAAGAAGAACAGTCCAAGGGAAGTGTGGGGCTTATGAATGGACTAGTCACTATTTTCTACCTCCCTTTCACCGCTCCTTTCATAATGGCACAGTCAGAGATATAACTTATCTCTCTGACTGTGCCATCATGTAGGGAGCTGTAAAAGGCAGGAAGAAGATAGTGACTGAAGGAGTATGCTTCCCAGCAGCATAGAGGATTTCTGGCAGGAACTGTTGTGAGACAGACAGCATTGTTAAGTGTATGCAATGGCAAGTTTGCATGTATTATTCCCCTATGCAGACAGGAAAATTGTGAATAAAAAAAAAAAGTTAATAAATATGAAAAAGCCCCTTCCCTAATTTTAAATAATCCCCCCCTATTCACATTTTTAACCTCTTAAGGACTGGGCCATTTTTCTTTCTTACGCTTTCGTTTTTTCCTCCTCCCCTTCTAAAAATCATAACACTTTTCAATTTTACACCCACAAAACCATATGAGGGCTAATTTTTGCGCCGTGACCTGTAGTTTTTATTGGTACCATTTTTGTTTTGATGGAACTTTTTGACCACCAGGGACTGTTTAAAAGGTCCCTTTAGATGGCACTGTCAGCATCGACAGCAGCGATCTAAAGGGTTAATAATCGGCTTCAGCAATTGCCACATGTGGGCTATTAAAGGCGGCCCTCAGCTACAGGAATCAGCTGCGGGCCGCCGGCTCGTCCTTAGACGACAATCAGTTAAAATAAAATGATGTAAACAAAAATGAACATTAACATATTTGGTATAGCCGCATGCAGAAATGTCTCATCTGTTCAAATATAGCATTAATGAAACCACACAGTGAATGGGGTAAATGTAAAAAAAATACCAAACTACAGAACTGCTTATATTTAGTAATACCAAAAATACAAAAAAAAAAAACTAACAAAAAGCAATAAAAAAGTCCCATCAAAACAAAAATGGTACCAAGAAAAACCACTGATCAAGACGTAAAAAAATATCCCTAAGGCTTAAGGAAAAAACACCAGAAAAGCTGCCACATAATTTATCTGGGCTTTTGTGTTTTTTCTGACATTTTTACCTTTGTGTAGAAATTAAATTTTTGGCCCCTTTGGCAGTTTCCTTGTGGGTGTTTTTTATTTTAATGGGTACAAAAAAAAATATTAATAAATGATGCAGTAGGGATGGGAGAATTTTTGGGAAACTACCGTAATTTTGTTCAGTTTTTTTTTTTACAATTTTTAAAATTTTTTTTATCAGGTAAAGATTTCTGTGAGCAGGCAGGGACGTGAAAATGTAGCCAACAATATAACACATGACAAATGGGTCCATGTGGTTTTTAAATTAAATATTTTCTTCAAATATTTTCTGCCATAAAATGATTTGCTTTCTAAACAATGCAATGTATTGAGACCCATAGCAATCGGAATTCATAAATTTATAAGCGGGTAGTATGCTGTACTGTCCATATCCCTGCTATTTGCTCCGGCCGGCCAGTGATGTGTATAGAACTTCACATCACTGATTCATATTTTCCTCTTAGAGTCTTGATTGGCCGGCACAGTCTGGCCAATCACAACTCTCAGCAGCAAATATGAATCAATGATGTGAATATAAATTCCGATCACAACGGGTCTCAAGAGTGAGTCCTGGGTCAATCTGTCCCTTAGTCCAGGTACTACTGCTCCCAACATGAAACAGACTCTGTTCCATGCTGGGAGTAGTAGTACCACAATAATGTGTAGACATAGTGGAGAAAGAATATTACACTGTATTGTTTAGAAAGCAAATTATTAAAAGGCAGAAAATATATTATTAATAAAAAAAATTACAAAAACTAGTAGAAAATATTTTAATTTCAAAATCACATACACCCCTTTGCCATTTGTTATATTTTTATAACTTTTTTAAACACAAATAAAACATAGAAAACTTTTTTTTTAAACAAAGTATATTAGAAATATTTTTTCTTTACCATAAGGAGTGCAACAGCAAAAATGTTTTTAATGAGAGTGCCCATTTAATTTCTAAATAGGTAACTAATTCCAGCATACGGTATGTATTATCCATTACCTGAATTCACCTGCAGTGTGTACCCAGGACTAAATCAGGGTGAATTGCTGTATTAGAACATATTACAGGGCCACCCTTAACATGTTTCATAACTGACATGACATATCTTTTCCTCTCCTGCCACACACCTGATGCATGGCAGAAGTGCATTGACTGCATTTCGGAGCCTGCAACTTGTGATAAATGCTTACACCCAACTTTTGGAAGCCTCACAGTGTATGGATTTGTGCAGCAGGGCTTCCATATACACTGATGCGGCAAAGGATGATACAAGTTTTAGGTACTTTACACCTTGCTCTTTTTTGGGGTAAGTAGGGATGTATAGTGACTACTACTAATTACCACTAGTTGCACAGTATACAGCCATGCATAGCACACGGCTGCAAACTGTACAAGAGTGGGACTCCCTCCCTCAAATAAGAGTCCCTCTCTGTATGTCACTCAGATATGGTTATGCTGATATGGTTATATATATATATATATATATATATATATATATATATATATATATGTCCAAAGAAAGTAACAGGCGGCACTCCAGTGGTCCAAAAGTGAAAAAATGTGAATTTATTCATCCATACAGTCAGCACAAAAGGTGCAACATTTCAACCTACTTAATGAGGTTCAAAAAGACCTAATTGAGTATGTTGAAATGTTGCAACTTTTTCTGCTGACTGAATGGGTGAATAAGCATACATTTTTTACATTTGGACCGCTGGAGTGTTGCCTATTACTTTCTTTGGAAATTGTGGGACCTTTGGTCAGGTTCCTTGACCGGCTGAGCACCTGCACTTTGTCTTGGGCTCTGGAACCCGCCACTGTGCTGCTTTCGCTTATATATATGTGTGTGTGTGTATATATATATATATATATATATATATATATATATATATAGTAAAAAGAAACGGGCAGCACTACGGTGTGCAGGATGGTGCTCTTTGGTTGACTTGGTCCCAAGTCCAAGGTAAATATCAAATGAAGGCAGCGGCACTAGCGAAATACAGGTGAATAATGTGTGGCTTTATTCACAAAGCATCAGGTAATAGCGACGTTTCAGCCTTCTCACAAGGCCTTTGTCAAGCCTTATTCACCTGTATTTCGCGAGTGCCGTTGCCTTCATTTGATATATATATATATATATATATATATATATAGATAGATAGATATAGGGAAGAGCGAATCGAATCTGACAAATCCAAATTCATTACGAATTTCAGGAAAAATTCGATTTGCAATGAATGCGAATATCGCCGTGATTCGATCATGCAAATTGCTTCATTAAACTCCATTCAGTGCAACCCAGGCTCCAGGGCACCTAAAATGGCGGATCCACATATGAGGACATGGGGCAAGGAATCCTGGGAAGGCAGGTCGGCGGGATGACCCTGAATAACACGCATCATGCAGCCTATCAGCAGCCAGCCATCCCTGTGATGTCACAGCCTTGTATAATCAGCAGCCATCTTGCAGCCAGTCACTTCAGCCTTCTATTGCAGAGAGAGAGAGGGACAGACAGCAGTGTATGTAGCACAAAAAAAGCATTTTTACAGCAGTGAGTCACCTCCCAGTCACTTCAGTTTTCTATTGCAGAGAGGGACAGAGAGCAGTGTGTTGTACAGAAAATCTTTTTTACAGCAGCGATTCACCTCAAGCCTAAATCCAGCCTAGAAGCACTGATAGGGAAGGGATTGAGATTGAAAGAGAAAATGCAATTTTGGGTGTAGTACACAGAGACTGTGTCCTGCAGCACTGGTGTTTACAACAACTGAAAAGCAAATAGTAGCAAGCCAGTTAGGGTGAGCAGAGCACTGAAATCAAATTGTCCTCTATTAAATTTAGCGTATGCGTACATCTAAGTGGTGTACCATTTTGTTCCTGTTAAAGTCTTAAAGGCCCAGATACTGTGACAGGCGAGGCAAAAGTACACACCTGCTGGTGTTGTAGACAAATGCTGTCTTAAGCGTACTGGAGCGCATAGTCCTTCCCTCATAAGTGCATACCACATATGTACATCTAAGTGGTGTACTATTTTGTTCCTGTTAAAGTCTTAAGGTCCTAGATACTGCGAAAGGCCAGGCAAAAGTACACACCTGCTGGTGTTGTAGACAAATACTGTTTTAAGCATAGTGGAGTGTATTGTACACCCCTCATATACGCAATAAGTATGTCAGGCAGAGAAGTGCCAGAACATGCACAGAGGAGTGGCAGAGGCCTAAATTCATCAGGCAGAGGTCGCAGCAGACTAGGGGTGAGTGGCAGCAGGAGTTGCAGCAAGAGGCCTGAGCTCCCGGTATCAGCTAGCGGTCATGTCTCTACCAGCAACCCATCTGCTGTCATCGATTGGTTAACACAGTCATCCACTTCATACTATGTGACATCTGACACCAGCCATCTCTCTCTCTCTCAATCTCTTGAGATATATTTATATGAAATATCATATAGATTATTCAGGGTTAAAATATTATTTCACTATATGTCATTAATGCATCATGTTCCCATTGGTTGATATTTAACTGTGAACATAAATAAAAAAGTCTCAGTGCCCCTACAGCATACCATGTGTGCAGGGTACGACGGTGTCACGATGTTCTTCACATGATTTGCCTTGGCGAAGGAACTGCTAAAAGTCATTAAAAAAGAAATCGAATCATGGCTTATTCCACGAAAACGAAATGGGAACCATGGTGACTGACAACGGGAAGAACATCTGGTCTGCGTTGCGACAAGGAAGCCTGAGCCATGCACCCTGCATGGCACACATATTCAATCTGGTTGTCAAGCAGTTCCTGAAGTGATCCCCCATCTGCAAGACATCCTAACAATGGGAAGGAAGCTTTGCATGCACTTCATCCACCCGTACATCGCAAAGCACACCCTCCTTGAGCTGCAGCGTCAGAACGGTATCCCCCGACATAGTCTCATTTGTGACGTTTCCACACATTGGAATTCCACCCTTTATATGTTGGACCGACTATATGAACATAGAGAAGCCATCACCACTTTCTTGATGATCCAAGCAGATTGGGGGACTCCCGTGTGTAACTTCAATGTCAACCAGTTGCAGCTCATATGTGACACCTGCCGTTTGCTCAGGTCCTTTGAGGAAGTCACATTATTTGTCAGTCGTCAGGATTATGGTCTCCTCATGTTTCTGCCAACTCCAGACTGTGTCATTCAGCCACTATATGGTCTTCTAATGCTGCCGCAACTTCCACGTTGTGTCAATCAGCCACTATATGGTCTCCTCATGCTGCTGCAACCTCCATGCTCTGTCATTCAGCCACTATATGGTCTCCTCATGCTGCCGCCACCTCCACGCTGTTTAATTCAGGCACTAAATGGTCTCCTAATGCTTCCGCCACCTCCACGCTGTGTCATTCAGCCACTATATGTTCACCTTATGCTGCCGCAAACTCCAGGCTGTGTCATTCAGCCACTATATGCTGCCGCCAACTCCAGGCTGTATCATTCAGCCACTATGTGGCCTCTTCATGTTGCCGCCAACTCCAGGCTGTGTCATTCAGCCACTATATGTTCTCCTCATGCTGCTGCCACCTCCAGGCTGTGTCATTGTGTCGCTCTGCAACAGTGACTCTTATAGCGACAGATCTGATCTGCATGTCATACTGAATGAGGGTGCGTTCACACGGATGTGTTTGTCAGCGGATCCGCTGACAAAGTCCCCTAAAGTGCTGCCCTCTTTGTGCCTGCTAATAGCGGCAATCGGCCGCTACCAGCAGACACACTACGATGTGCGAGTTACCCTGCAGTGTACTCGGACAGACCGCGACCACTCTCTGTGTAGCTCAGGGAGCCGGGAGAGCGGCCGCAATGTGCGGGATGTGCGGATACACTGCAACTCGGATACCGCAGTTAGTCTGCTGGTAGCGGCGGATTGCCACTATTAGCAGGCACAAAGAGGCAGCCCTTTAGGGGCCTTTGTCAGCGAATCCGCAGTTGCGGATCCGCTGACAAATACGCCCGTGTGAACGCACCCTAACAGCATTATTTCACTAACCCAGCACACACCCAATGCATTTTACAGCAAGGCAATGTGTTCTATACCCCTATTGAGGCTCTCTGTAGGCCAGAAATAGTCGTTTTTAATAGCGATTTGCCGCGGATAAATTCGGACCGAAACAAATTTTTCAAAAAAAATTAATCAAAATCTCTCTCTTTCAATCTCTCTCTCACTCTCTCTCACTCTCAATCTCATATATATATATATATATATATATATGTGTGTGTGTGTGTGTGTATGAAATATCATATAGATTATTCAGGGTTAAAATAATATTTCACTATATGTTATGAATGCATCATGTTCCCATTGGTTGATATTTTACTGTGAACATAAATAAAAGGGCTGGTACAGTTCAGTGCTGGTCTGCTAAAATGAAGTAGAATGAGCTGTGTGTTGTGTGTCTTTCCCATGTATGATTATAAAGCAAGAGGGATATAGCTATAGAGGGGGTAGAGGAGGTTTCCCCCTAAATCACCCAGATACCTAGCAGCAACAGACTGACATTACTTGGGTTGGCAAGGACCATTGTTTTTGGCCTTTATTAGCTCTGGGACTGTTGCTACTCTTTTCTTTCTGGTACCCCTTTGGTGGTGGGTATACTGCCTCACTTACCAATCCAGGTCCCTGACTGTTTTGTACAATATTCTTTTATGTAGTTCTGCCTCTAGGGACCATGACATCTCTAGAGGCTGGGTTACAGAGGAATTGCAGAACAGACAGGAACCAGTAGGATAAGTTGATGTCTCCTGATTGTATACAGTAGGCAATAATTTCTATAGATTGTTGTATGCTGCTCAGAGCAGGGACTCCTTTCATTAGTGATGGGAGTTCTGCTCCTGTACTGTATACAGCTTTATAAAATAGAAAAGCAAAAAAAGGAGGACGGCGCCTCGTGTAATTCCGATGATATGTGTTAAGGCGAAAGATTAAGTAGTATGCTCACCTTGGGTGAACCTTGGGTTCATGCATGTAACCCCTCCGTGTTGGGGTAGTGAGCGATAGTTCGGAGCTGCAGCCTGCGGGTTGCGGCTGATGTCCTCGCAGGGACCGGCAGGAGTCTTGGAACAAAGTACGGTTTGAAGAAACAGGAGAACCCTCTTCGTCGGCGCTGCTCGAATGGTGCAATAATGTGGATGGTACCCAGAGAATTATGTAACAATATTTTATTGAAACACATACAATAGGGGGTACAGACAAGACAAGACGCGTTTCGGGAGTGAGCCCTCCCTTTCTCAATTGTGGACATATGCAGTCTGATGTGACAGGGGATGTGGTACACATAAATACATTTACAATCTGGCGCCAAAAACATCCCGGCACAGGTCAAAGGTTGAACATAAGAAAAGAGTGATGCTGCATATTCATTTTGAATAAAAATGGTCATATTTAGAAAACAATATAGAGAATATTGTGTTTGGTTCTTGTAAAATATTGGAATTCGCTTTATTAATTGCAAATCCACTTTACACAGTCTAAAAGATATGTACTAGTCATGGTAGCCACGGACTCAGAACGAGGCTTGGGCTAGCTAGTGTTGATAGTGAGGCATGGTCTCAATGGCCGTGGTTAAAGCTTGCCGCTGTTTGTCTATGTGAAAAGGGCGGCCAATCAGAGTATAGATACGCGATGACGTACTATACCGTCCTTACGGGTAAGTCGGGATTTGTACGTGCCGCTTATTTCAATGTAAAGTCGGCGACTAATCAGATTGTGAGATTGAGGTGACGTATTGTGTTGATGTTGAGAGCGCTTCTTTTTGTTTATATAGTCACGGGTTCATCAAGATTTCCGAACCCGATACCCCTTTATTTTATCATCTACCAAAGATCCATAAACATCCCACACAACCACCTGGGCGACCAATTATTTCTGGAATAAATTCACTCACCTCCAACCTCTCCCAATATATCGATTACCATTTACAGAAATACGTCACCACATTACCGTCCTTTACCCGCGATACCAGCGACTTCATATCCACTATAAGCAAACTTACCTGGAAAGAAAACTACACATTTCTAACCATGGATATCACATCACTTTACACTATCATCAAATATGATCTCGGTCTAACCGCAGTCTCATACTTTCTTGAACAAGACGTCATCATGCCTATACCTCAGCGGGAGTTTCTCCTGAAAGCTATTCAATTTATCCTTGAACACAATTTTTTCAAATTTAACGGAAAAATATATCAACAGCACTGTGGCACTGCGATGGGGACTCGTTTCGCACAAAGTTTTGCGAATCTTTTCATGGGTGTGTTTGAAGAACAAATCCTGTACCAAGACCCCCTGTTCTGTAACTGTATCTCATACCAGAGGTATATAGACGATTTATCGTCTGGGATAACACCATCACAAATCCCAAGGATTTCATCGCATCATTAAACAATAACACCTGGAACATTCAGTTCACCCACCACCAGTATGATAATAACGCAGAATTTCTAGACGTCATGGTGTCACACAATAAAGAAAAAAAGATCACCACTAAAACCTTTTTCAAAGCAGTAGACGTGAATAGTTATTTGGATTATTCTAGTTGCCACTATCAGAAATGGATCCAAAACATTCCATACGGCCAATTTAAGAGAATTCGGCGCAACTGCCCATCGGATAAAGACTTTTTTACACAAAGTGAAATATTGAACAAAAGATTTAAAGCTAAGGGATACCCTAGATCCCTGATTCAGAATAGCAAACAAAAAGCTATGAAGACAGATCAGAACACTTGTCTTCAACCAAAATCTAAAAACTTTACCACCACAGAAAGTAGGGAGAAATCCTACGCCTACAACTTTCTTACTACATACTCAACAGACCACAAAAATATAAAGAAGATTTTGGAAAAACACTGGGCTACTCTTTTACTGGACCCTTTTCTGAAAGACATTATTCCTCCAAAACCACAGGTGACCTTCAGAAAGAATAAGTCACTTAAAAACATACTGGCACCAAGCAAACTAAAAGAACTTACAAAAACCACCTTTCTGAAAGAAGGACTAGAGGGTTCCTACAAATGTGAAACATCAGCATGCAAATGCTGTACAAGCATTACACATCGCAAGAAATCCTTTACTTCGAACATCACAGGCGAAACTTTCCAAATTAAGACCATATTAAAGTGTAAATCATCCTTTGTTGTCTATCTACTGGAATGCACTTGCAAAAGCCAATATATAGGCCGAACAATCCAGTGTCTAAATGCCAGATTGAACAAACACCGGTTTAATGTGAAAACTGGGTACCAACTGCACAGCGTATCACGCCATGCCTCACTAATGCACAACTGCAATTTTTCACATTTTTCTGCCTGCCACCGACGTTATACTCAATTATGCAGGAGGGAGAACTACTGGATTTTTAAGCTAAAAACCCTTATCCCTCAGGGACTTAATGAATATATTGAAAATCCAACATAAATTATCAGGATATATTCACTCACCTTGCCGATGTCACCATTATGTCCATCCGCTCTTCTTTAGACGCCGGAGCGAATGGCTGAACAAACATCTACAACCCACCTACCAGGGATTTTTGATCATATCCTGTATCCCCCAGTGGGAATACACGATGAAGTAGGCGACTTTCTGATTGGCTAAAGCGTCTATCAGGAATTCTGAATACACCCGCCCTCTACTGCAAATTCAAGACGGAGTAGACGACGCCCTCATTGGTTCAAACGTCCACCTATCAGAAACCTTCCATCCCGCAGCATTTTTCTTCATAGACTTCACATTATCAGATAGGCAGTGATCGGATTGGTCCAACCACCCACCCACGTCACCAAAGAAACCTATGATTGACTTGAATAATATGTTCTCTCACATTCATAATACCTATGCTCACAACCACCCTTCAGCTTATTGATTGGCTGAACAGCTGGCTAACTTTATCTCCCATTGGTTGGAAACGCGCACCACGTGATTATATAAACAAAAAGAAGCGCTCTCAACATCAACACAATACGTCACCTCAATCTCACAATCTAATTGGTCGCCGACTTTACATTGAAATAAGCGGCACGTACAAATCCCGACTTACCCGTAAGGACGGTATAGTACGTCATCGCGTATCAATACTCTGATTGGCCGCCCTTTTCACATAGACAAACAGCGGCAAGCTTTAACCACGGCCATTGAGACCATGCCTCACTATCAACACTAGCTAGCCCAAGCCTCGTTCTGAGTCCGTGGCTACCATGACTAGTACATATCTTTTAGACTGTGTAAAGTGGATTTGCAATTAATAAAGCAAATTCCAATATTTTACAAGAACCAAACACAATATTCTCTATATTGTTTTCTAAATATGACCATTTTTATTCAAAATAAATATGCAGCATCACTCTTTTCTTATGTTCAACCTTTGACCTGTGCCGGAATGTTTTTGGCACCAGATTGTAAATGTATTTATGTGTACCACATCCCCTGTCACATCAGACTGCATATGTCTAAATTGAGAAAGGGAGGGCTCACTCCTGAAACGCGTCTTGTCTTGTCTGTACCCCCTATTGTATGTGTTTCAATAAAATATTGTTACATAATACTCTGGGTACCATCCACATTATTGCACCATCCGAGCAGCGCCGACGAAGAGGGTTCTCCTGTTTCTTCAAACCGTACTTTGTATACAGCTTTGTCCTATGCACAGCTGTATAAGCACATAGGGGGAGATTTATAAAAATGTGTCCAATGGAAAAGTTGCTGAGTTGCCCATAGCAACCAATCAGATTGCTTCTTTCACTTTTCAAAAATGAAAGAAGCAATCTGAAGCAAATTTTCCTCTGGACAGGTTTCGATAAATCTCCCCCATAATGCTGCATTTCCCATTTCATGTGCAACACACATAATGAAAAATGCCACGCACAGCCAATGCTAGCAGAACGCTGGCTTTTAGCATGGAACCTGAGTGGTGTGGGCAGTGTGACAATCAGTGCGCCCACTAAGAAAACAGTTTAATAGATGCTATATACACTGTGTCGCAACAGGTGGAGAATATACGCCAATTTTGGCTTTAATAAATGACCTAAATATTTTTAATAAACTGATCATTTTTATTTTAAAAAATTTATGGAGTTTTGACTTTTTCTCAATTCCTGTAGATGCAAGAAATAATTTTTCTCTAACATAGATGGACTAACGTATTATTTAATAGATGAAAAGAAAGCAGTCAAAATGTTAGGCGTTAAGTGTTTCTTTTTTTAATGCAACAGACTTCAAGAGCAATTACGGCAGGTAGCATAGATTCTTAGTACTAGAAAGCTTTGAAGGTCAATTAACCTCAGGTGATTGCAGAAAAACATCTATAGTAAACAGTGACAGGTAACTTATTTAACATCACGTCAGAGGTTACCTACATAAGACAAAGCTAATCTATAATGTACTGTTTTGTCTAAATTTAGAAAGGCACAGAGAGAATAGAAAATGACATTCTTCGATCAAGGAGTCAGAAAAAAAGGTCAATAATTGTGATTATATCTAATGCAAATTATCATCTTAAGCAGCATGTATGTCAATGTTTTCTGTTACTTCATGTAGCGGTACATAAATCAATGATAGCTATTGTTATTGTTACGCCTAGCGCTCCGGGTCCCCGCTCCTCCCCGGAGCGCTCACGGCGTCTCTCTCCCCGCAGCGCCCCGGTCGGTCCCGCTGACCGGGAGCGCTGCACTGTCATGGCCGTCGGGGATGCGATTCGCACAGCGGGACGCGCCCGCTCGCGAATCGCATCCCAGGTCACTTACCCGTCCCGGTCCCCTGCTGTCATGTGCTGGCGCGCGCGGCTCCGCTCTCTAGGGCGCGCGCGCGCCAGCTCTCTGAGACTTAAAGGGCCAGTGCACCAATGATTGGTGCCTGGCCCAATTAGCTTAATTGGCTCCCACCTGCTCCCAGACTATATCTGATCACTGCCCCTGCACTCCCCTGCCGGATCTTGTTGCCTTGTGCCAGAGAAAGCGTTTAGTGTGTCCAAAGCCTGTGTTACCTGAACCCTTGCTATCCATCTTGACTACGAACCTTGCCGCCTGCCCCCGACCTTCTGCTACGTCTGACCTTGCCTCTGCCTAGTCCTTCTGTCCCACGCCTTCTCAGCAGTCAGCGAGGTAGAGCCGTTGCTAGTGGATACGACCTGGTTGCTACTGCCGCAGCAAGACCATCCCGCTTTGCGGCGGGCTCTGGTGAACACCAGTAGCCTCTTAGAACCGGTCCACTAGCACGGTCCACGCCAATCCCTCGCTGACACAGAGGATCCACTACCTGGAAGCCGAATCGTGACAGTCGAATCGTGACAGTAGATCCGGCCATGGATCCCGCTGAGGTGCCGCTGCCAAGTCTCGCTGACCTTACCACGGTGGTTGCTCAGCAATCGCAGCAAATTGCCCAACAAGGACAGCAGCTGTCGCAGTTGACCGCCACGTTACAGCAACTTCTGCCTCTGCTACAGCAGCAACCATCTCCTCCGCCAGCTCCTGCACCTCCTCCGCAGCGAGTGGCCGCTCCTAGCCTCCGCTTGTCCCTGCCGGACAAATTTGATGGGGACTCTAAACTCTGCCGTGGATTTTTGTCTCAGTGTTCCCTGCATATGGAGATGTTGTCGGACTTGTTTCCTACAGAACGGTCTAAGGTGGCGTTCGTAGTAAGCCTTCTTTCAGGAAAGGCCTTGTCTTGGGCCACACCGCTCTGGGACCGCAATGATCCTGCCACAGCCACAGTCCAGGCCTTCTTCGCTGAAGTCCGGAGTGTCTTCGAGGAGCCAGCCCGAGCTTCTTCTGCCGAGACTGCCCTGTTGAACCTGGTCCAGGGTAATTCTTCAGTGGGCGAGTACGCCATCCAATTTCGTACTCTTGCTTCCGAGTTATCATGGAATAACGAGGCTCTCTGCGCGACCTTTAAAAAAGGCCTATCCAGTCGCATCAAGGATGTGCTGGCCGCACGAGAGATTCCTGCCAACCTGCAAGAACTCATCCATTTGGCTACCCGCATTGACATGCGTTTTTCTGAGCGACACCAAGAGCTCCGCCAGGAAAAAGACTTAGATCTCTGGGCACCTCTCCCACAGTATCCGTTGCAATCTACGCCTGGGCCTCCCGCCGAGGAGGCCATGCAAGTGGATCGGTCTCGCCTGACCCAGGAAGAGAGGAATCGCCGTAGGGAAGAAAATCTCTGTCTTTACTGTGCCAGTACCGAGCATTTCTTGGTGGATTGCCCTATCCGTCCTCCACGTCTGGGAAACGCACGCACGCACCCAGCTCACGTGGGTGTGGCGTCTCTTGGTTCTAAGTCTGCTTCTCCACGTCTCACGGTGCCCGTGCGGATTTCTCCTTCAGCCAACTCCTCCCTCTCAGCCGTGGCCTGCTTGGACTCTGGTGCCTCTGGGAATTTTATTTTGGAGTCGTTTGTGAATAAATTCAGCATCCCGGTGACCCGTCTCGTCAAGCCGCTCTACATTTCCGCGGTCAACGGAGTCAGATTGGATTGCACCGTGCGTTACCGCACAGAACCCCTCCTGATGTCTATTGGACCCCACCACGAAAGGATTGAGTTATTCGTCCTTCCCAACTGTACCTCTGAGGTCCTCCTCGGTCTGCCATGGCTCCGGCTTCATTCTCCCACCCTTGATTGGACCACCGGGGAGATCAAGAACTGGGACTCTGCCTGCCATAGGAAGTGCCTCTCCCTCCCTCCCAGTCCCGTCAGGCAAGCCTCAGTGCCTCCTCATGGCCCCCGTCCTGGTGTCACACTGCCCCGTGCCAGGCTTCGCCCTCTGCCCTCCCTCCCCATTCCCACTCCTGCTGTGCTGCCTGCCGTTGAGGAAACCCTCCATTCTTTCCCGGTGTCCTCATCCCAGTGGAGGCAGTTACCGGACAAAGAAAAGGGGAGACCTAAGGGGGGGGGGTACTGTTACGCCTAGCGCTCCGGGTCCCCGCTCCTCCCCGGAGCGCTCACGGCGTCTCTCTCCCCGCAGCGCCCCGGTCGGTCCCGCTGACCGGGAGCGCTGCACTGTCATGGCCGTCGGGGATGCGATTCGCACAGCGGGACGCACCCGCTCGCGAATCACATCCCAGGTCACTTACCCGTCCCGGTACCCTGCTGTCATGTGCTGGCGCGCGCGGCTCCGCTCTCTAGGGCGCGCGCGCGCCAGCTCTCTGAGACTTAAAGGGCCAGTGCACCAATGATTGGTGCCTGGCCCAATTAGCTTAATTGGCTCCCACCTGCTCCCAGACTATATCTGATCACTGCCCCTGCACTCCCCTGCCGGATCTTGTTGCCTTGTGCCAGTGAAAGCGTTTAGTGTGTCCAAAGCCTGTGTTACCTGAACCCTTGCTATCCATCTTGACTACGAACCTTGCCGCCTGCCCCCGACCTTCTGCTACGTCTGACCTTGCCTCTGCCTAGTCCTTCTGTGCCACGCCTTCTCAGCAGTCAGCGAGGTAGAGCCGTTGCTAGTGGATACGACCTGGTTGCTACTGCCGCAGCAAGACCATCCCGCTTTGCGGCGGGCTCTGGTGAACACCAGAAGCCTCTTAGAACCGGTCCACTAGCACGGTCCACGCCAATCCCTCGCTGACACAGAGGATCCACTACCTGGAAGCCGAATCGTGACAGTCGAATCGTGACAGTTATTGACTGAACTACTGTAATTTCAAGGGCAATAGAGATGGGAAACATACACTAATTCAATGAATTAATAGAGAAATTTAGATTTAAACCATTAACTAACAAAATAGGACACTAATACAGTTCAAATAACTGTCCATTGTTATACCAGAAAAGTTTAACATATGCTTTCTACATAGCTGAGGTTAACTCCATTCAATGATGTCCACGATGAGAAAACACTTTCTATGTAACCTGACAGAGGTTGAAGGGTACCTGTCACCAAACTAAACTTTTAATATATTGTTTCTTATGTAATAATAAGACACTTTGTTATTCACCTTTATGTTTTTAATGTGATTGAAAAAACGGCCACTAGGTGGCTCTGTTCTGTTCTCTGTTCAAGTCAAGCAGTTGGTATGGACTTTTTTCGGCCTGGCAGGAGACCAAACTCAGGAAGTGCGTGCGGGGCATGGTGCGGCACAGCTCTCCAAAGCTTCAGTGATGTTGCGTCTGCTGTGAAATGCCCACTTTCTCCTGCCGGGAGCTCACACAATGAAAGGGGGAAAGGTATGATACAGAGATTTTTAAAGCTCGTAAAACATTTTTAAGGTCAGGAGGGGTGTTAGGAGTAGTTAGGGAATATAATCTGAGTTAGTTAAGAAAATTTGGTTTGATGACAGGTATTCTTTAAGAAAACTTATAATATCCTTCTACTTAATATGAATAATATACACATTCTAAAGTAGTGTGTATACTCTCAAATTTAACGACTCCATGAAGCTCAACCTATAATCCTACTGTGTTAATCAGGAGAAAGGCAGGCAGAAACACTTATGAGGCAAATTTAAATTGCTCCATACTAAGGGAAAAACTCTTTCCCAACCTCCAGAAATCTTTTAACCATAATATGTAATATTATATTTTTCAAAGATGACATTCAGCCCCCCTCCCCCCCCCCCCCCCCCATGAACTCGCTCAATGAATCAACCATCACAACACCATATGGCTGAGAGTTCAGTAGTCACCGTTCTCTTACGGTAAAGAATGCTCATCGATGATGTTGAATCCCTTTTTTTATACATAGAGGATACCCCTTGTCATGGTTACAGGCCTAGGTGTAGAAAATTCCCTAGAAAGATCTTTGCACTGTTTATTTGTTAATTTGTACATTGTTATCAGATTGCCCCTAAGACGCCTTTTTTTCAAACTTCATATTACATGGGAGTTATCTTAAAAAAATTTATCTTGTCTCTAATTGGGTGAATGAGGCCCTGCCTGGGAAACGCAGTATGGAGTTAACAGGACTTTCACTCATATTGTACAAGAATAGATTAATGCTATTTGAACATTAAATAATTAGGTAAGATACAGTGCAGGAACAGCTAAATAAATACGGTCATGTTAAGTACGTGGAAAACATGTAGGTGGAAAACATATACAATAAGAGCTTCCAGGACAGTATAGTCTTAGATGAGATGATATGACAAAGAGAGTACTGGAGACTTCTAATTAGAGATGAGCAGCAGAATCTGTAGAGTTTGATCAAAACTTTGGCCAGTATTGCATCTGTACTTGTCTTGTGGATTAAATGAAGTCATTGTATAACTGTGAGTGCCATCATATTTTTTCTATAAACTTGTGCAAATGGTTTGTTAAAAGTTTGGTTCAGCTAGAACGCAAACTTTGGCCAGTTCAGTTAATCAAAACCTGCTAAAATAACATCAGCCACATGGCAGACAGGAGAAGAAAAAAGGATTACACGGCCTTAGGGAATTTCAATAATGCCTTTCAAACAGCTTTTCCAGCCAATCAGGAAGCAGTATAGAGGTGATGACAGGGCCATTATAAATCCCCCCATGCACATAGCAGGTGTTAGATGACGTTCTCTGTGAGGGACATTTAAAGGGGTACTCCAGCCCCAAGGATAAGGGATAAGATGTCTGAGCGCTGGGGTTCCAACCGATGGGGACCCCCCCTGTGATCTCCCTGCTGCACCCACTTGTCATCATCCTCACGGAGCGAAGATCGTTCTGTGTCTGATGACTCACGATACAGGGGCTCCGCACCCTCGTGACATCACGCCACCTCAATACAAGCCTATGGGAGGGGGTGTGGTGGCTGAGGGGGAATGGCGGGTCGTGACATCATGATGGCGCGGAGCCATGATGTCACGATACTCCGGCCCCTGTATCGTGAGTCATTAGACACAGGGCAATCTTCCATGGGTGCAGCAGGGAGATAGCCTTTGGATAGGGGAAAAGATGTCTGGGGCCGGAGTATCCCTTTAAGTGTAATAAAGAAGTAATGATCATCACTCAAAGTTACAAGGAATCCGGAACTAAATTGAAAAATAAAATATTTATATTAAAAATATACTATTTATTAAAGAGTATCTGTCATCAAACCATCTTTTCTAAATTAACTCAGATTATATTCACTAACTACTCCTAACACCCCTCCTGCCTTAAAAAATATTTCCGAGCTTGAAAAAGCTCTGTATCATACCTTTCTCCTTGCTTACATTGTGTGAGCTCCCAGCAGGAGAGAGTGGGCGTTCCCCAGCAGGGGCGATGACACTGAAGCCTGCGATAGCTTTGCCGCGCCATGCCCGGGACACACTTCCAGAGTTCGGACTTCTGCAAGTCCGGGTGGGGACCACATTAACTGTTTGGGACCAGAACAGAGCCACCGAGTAGCCGTTTTTTAAATCATATAAAAACATGGAAAGGTTGAGAATTTTAACAGCAACTATATAGCAAAGTGTCTTATAATAACATAAGGAACAATATATTAAAAGTTCAGTTTGGTGACAGGTACTCTTTAACCCCTTCATGACCCAGATAGTTTTGGCCTTCATGACCCAGTCCGTTTTTTCAAATCTGACATGTGTCTCTTTAAGTGGTAATTACTTTGAACTGCTTTTAACTGGCAAAGTAATTCAGAGATAGTTTTTTCGAGACATATTGTACTTTATATTAGTGGTAAATTTTGGTTGATACATGAAGCGATTTTTCTGAAAAAAAAATTCATTTCTCTATGTTTGAAACTCTCTCCTTGTAAGAGAAATAATCATGCCTAATAAATCCACAACCACAACATGTATTTTTATGCTAGCATAATTTGTTAAACATTCTTTTACTTTTTTACGACATAAGAAGGCTTATATAATTATGAGCATTTTTTTACATTTTCTACAAAAGTTAAAGATCACATTTTTTTGGGGGAACAATAAAATGTTATATATATATATATATATATATATATATATATATATATATACTGTACATACATACACAAACACACACACACACACATGTATACATATATCTTTTTCGCCTCTTATTTGTTTGATATATATATACATATATATACACTCACACACATATATAAATGTATATACGTGTATATGTACATATATGCATATATATATATATATATATATATATATATATATATATATATATATATATATATGCTGTCTGCAGATGGCTAAAAACTTCCCTTTTGGGGAGTAGTCTGGCTTGGCATAAAATCCCGATCAGCTTTTTATATTCCTTAATGGGAGCTGAGCTGATACCAGGGAACATTACCTGAAAAGGGGATGTAATGAGCTGCTTTGCATATTCCCCTACCCAGAATGCCCGCGGAGTGCTTAATGGCGTTCTGAAGCTCCTTTACACCAGGAGTGGTGGCCTCGCCCTGAAGTAAATACTCACCCCCTTTAGCTGCTCTCAGGCCTCTTACCCCAGCCAAGCCAGATCACCCTGCTCTGTACTAACGAGTGGCAAAAACCATGAAACAGCTGTCTGCAGATGGGTAGGAACTTCCCTTCTGGGAGTAGTCTTTCTTGGCATAAAATCCCGATCAGCTTTTTATATTCCTTAACAGGAGCTAAGCTGATATCAGGGAACATTACCTGAAAAGGTGATGTAATGAGCTGCTTTGCATATTCCCCTATATATACACATACATACATATATATTTATTTATTTTTACTTCTGTGCAATAGCTTCCCCTAGTTTCTAGTGCACTAAACATGCAGTATTGAAAAAAAAATGAAAGTGAAACTAAAGCATGCCGGCGGGCACAGCGGACAGCGTCGGCAGCTTGGGACAGGTAAGGGAAACTGGGGTCTCCTAGCAGAGCAGTATGTGTGTCCCGATCCCCGTGATCGGGACACACACACTGCGCTGCTCAGGATTTTTCTGTGCGAAACGCTGCCATTAACTAGTCAGATTTGACTAGCTGATAGGAGCGATCACTGTGAGGGGGGGGGGAGAAACCCCCCTAGCCACCATCTTGCCAGGTGCGGCGGGATGCTGCGAGTAGCGGCCATTATCTGCATGACGTACATGTACGTCATAGGTCGGGAAAACCTTCCCGATCATGATGTACATTGTTACGCCGAGCGCTCTGGCTCCTCCTCCTCCTCTGGAGCGCTCGCGGCGTCTCCTGCCCTGCAGTGCTCCAGTAGGCAGCGCTGACCGGAGACGCTGCTCTGTTGTGCCTGGCGGGGATGTGATCCGCCTAGCGGGACGTGCCCGCTCGCGTATCGCACCCCGTCCCACTCACCTGTCCCGATCTCCTGCTGGGTCCCGGTGCACTCGGCCCCGCTCTCTAGGGCGCGCGCGCGCTGGGGCTCTCAAATTTTAAGGGCCAGCGCACCGCTAATTGATGCCTGGCCCAATCTTCCTAATTAGCTCCCGCCTGCTCCATGTGAATAAAAACCCACTTCCCCTTCCTGTCCTTGCCGGATCTTTTTGCCTCAGTGCCCGGAGAAAGCGTTTAGTGTGTTCCCAAGCCTGTGTACCCAGACCTTCTGCTGTTGCCCCTGACTACAACTATTGCTGCCTACCCTGACCTTCTGCTACGTCCAACTTTGCTCTTGCCTTATCCCTGTGTACCGCGCCTGTCTCAGCTGTCAGTTGGAGTTGAGTCGCTATCGGGTGGAACGACCTGGGGGTTACCTGCCGCTGCAAGTCCATCCCGCTGGTGAAAACCAGTAACCCCTTAGATTCCGTTCCCCTGGTATGGCCCACGCCATCACCCCACTGACACAGAGGATCCACCTATAGTGTCCTCGCTGCATACCAGTCCGGATCCTGACATACATGTATGTCACGAGTCGGGAAGGGGGTAAAAATATCAATTCCTTTAGTGACACACTCTAGTGAGCCACATGGACCTTGTGACTCACCACAGGCTACAAAATATACAAATTAATACAAAAGATTAAAAGGACCATCCTATATTTGTACAGTATAACCTCTTTGATGTGTGCTGCCTATAAAAATCATGCAATTAATACAAAACCTTATAAAGTGCAAAAATATGTCAATGGAAACTCAAGAACACTATCAAACAAAAACTGTAAGCATCCTCTAAATACAATGTTTATATAGTCCATTTGATACGGTAATTTGCAGAATTGTGTATCAGTCGGCACAGTCTGTGTATTACAGCCATTATCACAGCAGGAGTAAATGCTGCAGATCCAATTAGGCCACCAGACGGTAATGCACGATTGCCATAGCAGCCGGGACCAGTGGCGTCTCCAGCATTCATATTTAGGGGGGGGGGCACATGGTGGGCCAGTGACAAAAGTGAGGGCGGGGAAATTTTAAAACGTGTGTGTGTGTGTGTATGTGTATATATATATATATATATATGTATATGTATATATATATATATATATATATATATATATATATATATATATGTATATATATATATATATATATATATATCATAAATAAATACACACACTGTGCAGAACATGTTTAATTTAAAAATAATTAATAAATGTTTTATTTAAAATCTTCATGCATTCTTGTTGCACAATGATTTTTTTTCCCATTTTTGCCGTAGATTTTTGGGTAAAATGACTGATGTCACTACAAAGTAGAATTGGTGGCGCAAAAAATAAGCCATCATATGGATTTTTAGGTGCAAAATTGAAAGGGTTATGATTTTTAAATGGTGAGGAAATAACTAAAGTGCAAAATCAGAAAAACGCTATGTCCTTAAGGGGTTAAAGCCTTTGGACACTACCATCAACTTTGATAGTGGCATCTAAAGTGTTAATGTAAAGCATCAGCCTGATTGGTGATGTCTGGCATTAGCTGAGGGTTCTAGCTAATGATTTATACAACACAGTGGGAGCAGGCACTATGCGTACACATACGCCTTGTGTCCTTAGGTCTCATTTACGCGGATGGATCCCCCGACAATGGACCCTACAGTGCTGCCTCCATCTGTGCCTGCTCAAAACAGCAATCCTCCACTACGAGGAGACACACTTTGATTTGTATACTCGCACACATTGAACCAAAAGGAAAAGAAACGACTTGAAAACGGACCATGTATAAACTAAAATAAATTTTATTTAGAATAATATAAAGACATATAAAAATTACACACACAGCGTGGACAAACAAGAGTGGGAACCAGGGAGCAGGGGGAGATAAAAAGAAGGTAAAAATTATATATATAGTGTCCAGGTGTGCTAAACAAAGGTGCAAAAAAAGACAGGTATATCAAAGTAAGATTATATACACATAAGGCACATATAAGGGCAACATTGCCTCATAAATATAATAATAAATATGTACTTATTTATTATAGTGCAATTCACATGTTTTAAAGTGCCAACAGCGTGCCAAATAAATGGATAGGACCAATATGTTTAAAAACGCACACAAAACGGATCACAGAGAAAGCCACATGTAGTAGTGGCATAGATCAGTAACACTCCCTCCGCTCCCCAGTTACCCACCAGACCTCCAACGCGTTTCACCCAACAGGGCTTTTTCCGGGATTTTGCTACCTATTGAAGCTAATGGGTTGCAAAATCAGCTGCACAAAATATGCAGCAAAAAATATGCAGCAGATCCTGTACATGTGAATGTACCCTTAAGGGGTTAATGATAAACTAGCATTGTGTTCACATGTTGTCCTTCCAGAGGGGTCACTTTCCCTCCTCCAGTGTCCACAGGTCTCCAACAGGTCACATTACCAGAACAATTTATGGAAAAATCTCAGCAAAAAATGCATGGTTTTACCGCGATTTACAAAAAATCGCGGTAAAACCGCGCAATTTTGCCACGATTTTTAACAAAAATTGTTCTGTTAATGTGACCTGTTGGTGACCTGTGGACACTGAAGGAGGGAAAGTGACCCCACTGGACTGCTACTATACACATCACCCAGCCCCAGAATATACTGCTGATCAGGGGGGAGTGAGGGAGGACATGGGACATCACTCACCTCACATGAAGCTGCTCTGTGTTCCGGAGGCCAGTCAGCTCTCGGCCCCCGTCCTCTCCAGTGCTGGGGGCAGAGCCATCATCAGGTACCTTCATCCCTGCTCTGCCTGTCTCTGCTAATGATACGCAGACCAGGAGCAGCGCAGGGATATCCTCAGCAACTGCAGCGGGCTCTTTACCCAGCCGTTCAGTCCGCCACTGGCCCCGATACTAGTACCGGGACATCCCTATTTTTTTTAAATTGGGGGGGGGCACAAGGGGGGGCACGGCCTGATCTAGGGGGGGCCATGGCCCCCTCTGGCCCCCCCTAGCGACACCACTGGCCGGGACCTGCCGGGTATGAAGCGAGTGCAGCTCCTCTGCTTGCTTCATGTATATGGACATAAATGAATGTCCTGGCAGGTTAAGTACCAGGGCACCAGAATGTACATTTACGACCCATGTCCTTAAAGGGTTTAATAAAACTTTAAATTTATATTTACCTTGATGCACTGGAGACTTAATTTTCTTTTGCAGTTTGGAAAATGTAACTCCTGCATGTGTTACTTACTTTTCCCTGTTTTGGTGGCTGTGAGCTATATTCTTAGTATATATAGTATACAGTCATGGCCGTAAATGTTGGCACCCCTGAAAGTTTTCCTGAAAATGAAGTACTTCTCACAGAAAAGGATTGCATTAACACACACAGCTAATTGGACATAATTTCACACCAAACTCCAAAAATGGTCTGGACAAAATTATTGGCACCCTTTCAAAATTGTAGAAAAATTATATTGTTTCAAGCACGTGATGCTCCTTTAAACTCAACTGGGGCAAGTAACAAGTGTGGGCAATATAAAAGTCACACCTGAAAGCAGATAAAAATGAGAGAAGTTCACTTAGTCTTTGCATTATGTGTCTGTGTGTGCCACTCTAAGCATGGACAACAGAAAGAGGAGACGAGAACTGTCTGAGGACTTGAGAACCAAAATTGTGGAAAAATATCAACGATCTCAAGGTTACAAGTCCATCTCCAGAGATCTAGATTTGCCTTTGTCCACAGTGAGCAACATTATCAAGAAGTTTGCATCCCATGGCACTGTATTTAATCTCCCTGGATGTGGACGGAAGAGAAAAATATATGAAAAGTGTCAATGCAGGATAGTCCAGATGGTGGATAAGCAGCCCCAAATAAGTTCCAAAGATATTCAAGCTGTCCTGCAGGCTCAAGGAGCATCAGTGTCAGCGCAAACTATCCATCGATGTAACAAAGCTGGATATGGATGCTCTAACTTGTGTGGCTGATGACTCGGACCATATCGGGGAGCGGAGTCTAAGGTGCCGCTGGTCTTCACCAGAGCACGCCACAAGGCAGGATGGGCTTGCTGCGGCAGGCGACACCCAGGTCTCTACCCCCGACATGGCTCGACCACACAGGTAGCTGGGCAAGGCAAGGTACAGGAGGATAAGGCAGTAGCGAAATCAACGTAGCAGAAGCTAAACAAAGGTGCAAAAAAAGACAGGTATATCAAAGTAAGATTATATACACATAAGGCACATATAAGGGCAACATTGCCTCATAAATATAATAATAAATATGTACTTATTTATTATAGTGCAATTCACATGTTTTAAAGTGCCAACAGCGTGCCAAATAAATGGATAGGACCAATATGTTTAAAAACGCACACAAAACGGATCACAGAGAAAGCCACATGTAGTAGTGGCATAGATCAGTAACACTCCCTCCGCTCCCCAGTTACCCACCAGACCTCCAACGCGTTTCACCCAACAGGGCTTTTTCCGGGATTTTGCTACCTATTGAAGCTAATGGGTTGCAAAATCAGCTGCACAAAATATGCAGCAAAAAATATGCAGCAGATCCTGTACATGTGAATGTACCCTTAAGGGGTTAATGATAAACTAGCATTGTGTTCACATGTTGTCCTTCCAGAGGGGTCACTTTCCCTCCTCCAGTGTCCACAGGTCTCCAACAGGTCACATTACCAGAACAATTTATGGAAAAATCGCAGCAAAAAATGCATGGTTTTACCGCGATTTACAAAAAATCGCGGTAAAACCGCGCAATTTTGCCACGATTTTTAACAAAAATTGTTCTGTTAATGTGACCTGTTGGTGACCTGTGGACACTGAAGGAGGGAAAGTGACCCCACTGGACTGCTACTATACACATCACCCAGCCCCAGAATATACTGCTGATCAGGGGGGAGTGAGGGAGGACATGGGACATCACTCACCTCACATGAAGCTGCTCTGTGTTCCGGAGGCCAGTCAGCTCTCGGCCCCCGTCCTCTCCAGTGCTGGGGGCAGAGCCATCATCAGGTACCTTCATCCCTGCTCTGCCTGTCTCTGCTAATGATACGCAGACCAGGAGCAGCGCAGGGATATCCTCAGCAACTGCAGCGGGCTCTTTACCCAGCCGTTCAGTCCGCCACTGGCCCCGATACTAGTACCGGGACATCCCTATTTTTTTTAAATTGGGGGGGGGCACAAGGGGGGGCACGGCCTGATCTAGGGGGGGCCATGGCCCCCTCTGGCCCCCCCTAGCGACACCACTGGCCGGGACCTGCCGGGTATGAAGCGAGTGCAGCTCCTCTGCTTGCTTCATGTATATGGACATAAATGAATGTCCTGGCAGGTTAAGTACCAGGGCACCAGAATGTACATTTACGACCCATGTCCTTAAAGGGTTTAATAAAACTTTAAATTTATATTTACCTTGATGCACTGGAGACTTAATTTTCTTTTGCAGTTTGGAAAATGTAACTCCTGCATGTGTTACTTACTTTTCCCTGTTTTGGTGGCTGTGAGCTATATTCTTAGTATATATAGTATACAGTCATGGCCGTAAATGTTGGCACCCCTGAAAGTTTTCCTGAAAATGAAGTACTTCTCACAGAAAAGGATTGCATTAACACACACAGCTAATTGGACATAATTTCACACCAAACTCCAAAAATGGTCTGGACAAAATTATTGGCACCCTTTCAAAATTGTAGAAAAATTATATTGTTTCAAGCACGTGATGCTCCTTTAAACTCAACTGGGGCAAGTAACAAGTGTGGGCAATATAAAAGTCACACCTGAAAGCAGATAAAAATGAGAGAAGTTCACTTAGTCTTTGCATTATGTGTCTGTGTGTGCCACTCTAAGCATGGACAACAGAAAGAGGAGACGAGAACTGTCTGAGGACTTGAGAACCAAAATTGTGGAAAAATATCAACGATCTCAAGGTTACAAGTCCATCTCCAGAGATCTAGATTTGCCTTTGTCCACAGTGAGCAACATTATCAAGAAGTTTGCATCCCATGGCACTGTATTTAATCTCCCTGGATGTGGACGGAAGAGAAAAATATATGAAAAGTGTCAATGCAGGATAGTCCAGATGGTGGATAAGCAGCCCCAAATAAGTTCCAAAGATATTCAAGCTGTCCTGCAGGCTCAAGGAGCATCAGTGTCAGCGCAAACTATCCATCGATGTAACAAAGCTGGATATGGATGCTCTAACTTGTGTGGCTGATGACTCGGACCATATCGGGGAGCGGAGTCTAAGGTGCCGCTGGTCTTCACCAGAGCACGCCACAAGGCAGGATGGGCTTGCTGCGGCAGGCGACACCCAGGTCTCTACCCCCGACATGGCTCGACCACACAGGTAGCTGGGCAAGGCAAGGTACAGGAGGATAAGGCAGTAGCGAAATCAACGTAGCAGAAGGTCAGGGCAGGCGGCAAATGTGCTGAGTCAAATAACGTAGCGCAAGGTCTGGGTACACAGACAAGGCAAACAAGCTATAGGGAACGCTTAATTTCAGGCTAGGGGCACTGAATATCCGGCAGGGAAGTGTGGGAGGTGCAGGGACTTTATAAGGTAGTGTCAGGTGCAAACAGTAATTATGGGCGTACTGGCCCTTTAAATCTCAGAGCTCCATCGTGCGCGCGCCCCCATCTCCTAGGAGCCGAGACACAGGAGAGGAAGCGGCAGCAGTGCAGGGTGAGTGACGGGCCGTGATGTGAATCCCAGCCCCGCCTGCAGCCAGCGACAGATGCACAATGCACTCATGGCTGGTGCAGGTGGCTGGAGCGCAGGGCATAACAGTCGACATTTAAATTAAATGAAACGCTATGGCAGGAGACCCAGGAAGACCCCACTGTTGACACAGAGACATTAAAAAGCAAGACTACTTTTTGCCAAAATGAATTTGAGGAAGCCAAAATCCTTCTGGGAAAAATGTCTTGTGGACAGAGGAGACCAAGACAGAGCTTTTTGGTAAAGCACATTCTACTGTTTACCAAAAATGGAATGAAGTCTACAAAGAAAAGAACACAGTACCTACAGTGAAATATGGTGGAGGTTCAATGATGTTTGGGGGTTGTTTTGCTGTCTCTGGCACTGGGTGACTTAAATGTGTGCAAGGCATCATGAAATCTGAGGATTACCAAAGGATTTTGGGTTGCACTGTACAGCCCAGTGTCAGAAAGCTGGGTTTGCATCTGAGATCTTGGGTCTTCCAGCAAGACAATGACCCCAAACATACATCAAAAAGCACCCAGAAATGGATGGCAACAAAGCGCTGGAGAGTTCTGAAGTGGCCAGCAATGAGTCCAGATCTAAATCCCATTGAACACCTGTGGAGAGATTGATGTTGGAGAAATTGATGTTGGGAAAAGGCGCCATTCCAATAAGAGAGACCTGGAGCAGTTTGCAAAGGAAAAGTGGTCCAAAATTGTGTCTGAGAGGTGTAAGAAGCTTATTGATGGTTATAGGAAGCGACTGATTTCAGTTATTTTTTCCAAAGAGTGTGCAACCAAATATTAAGTTAAGGGTGCCAATAATTTTGTCCAGACAATTTTTGGAGTTTGGTGTGACATTATGTCCAATCTGCTTTTTTCCCTCCCTTTTTTGGTTTAGTTCCAATTCCATTTACGGCCATGACATTATATATATATATATATATATATATATATATATATATATATATATATACACACACACACACACACACATTTTAATTTTCAAATGATTATAGCCAATTTTGGTACATTATTTTCTGTATATGTCTTTAGTTATATTCAACTGGTGGGTAAAACTGGTATCAGCTATAACAATATATTTGTCAACAGTGAGCCAGCTGAATTTCATAACAGGTTATAGTGGATAACTGACAAATACTGACACTACTACTAATACTGATACTATGCTGTATTGGTTTCAGATTAAAGAGGCAAGTTGCCCATTAAATAATGGAATTTGAGCAATTTATTATATTGAGAAAATTTGAAGGCATTTGGGTATGTTGTTGACTATGGAGCCTTGAGATCATATACATGTTAAATTATTATGGTTTATTAATATTGTATCTGCACACTTTTGTGGAAATTGTGAATATTGCTGGAGCTGCTGTGCATAGTGATTTGTTTGTTGGATATTGTAACAATCTGTGTTGATACCATGGATTTCATTTAGTTAAATTTCAGATTTGTAAATTACTTCTAATTAAAAATATTAATATTCCCAGTACTTATCAGCTGCTGAATATTACAGAGGGAATTTTTTTTATTTCTTTTCTGTCAGACCACAGTGCTCTCTGCTGACATTGTTTTCCACTACATTAAACATGCTTTGTGTGAATGTATATATATATATATATATATATATATATATATATATATATATATATCTAAAGAAAAAACAACAGCACTCCCAAGAACAATTGAATCAAATTCAGGGTGCAGGCCACTGAAAAAGAACCAAGTCCATGGATTTTTGTGCATCAATAAAAATTTAAAAATCAGTGCAGCACTCCCTCAAAGTAAAAAAAAAAGTAGATTTATTCCATCAGAAAATGTGACAAAAGCAGCGACGTTTCGATCCCCTCCAGGATCTTTTTCAAGCAACTAACAACAGGACTAAGGTGCCATTTATACACAAGTAACAGTTTTCAAACAATTAGTGCAATAAAGTGCAATCAGTGCAATTAAGGTACACTACAAAATAGTGCTAATCTATACATAGTGATACTATCATAGTGACATTCAACACCATCTCAATCCATACATGGTGCAATATTATGTGAATCGTTTAAGGATGTGACATTAAAAACATTAACAACCAGAGGAATAGGTTAATTGAATACAGTGAAGATACATTACTTGTTGATATGAATACCAGCGTGTGCGGACATTCCGGCATCCCAGAAACTCAGTCCGTGGAAGCCACACCCACTGTCTCATCATTACACCAATCCTAGTGCAGATGGACTGGTCACATGGTGTGTGCGGCGCCAAATGAATACGCGCATGCGCATAAAGATAACGGGATGCGAGATCCGCCATTATTGTATTGGGCATCAGTATTCGCAGCGCAACGCACAATATGCACATGGGCATAAATAAGCATTTACTATCTGAGGCAAATTTCCTTATACTTAGGGCTCATATTAGGTTATGTGTAATAAACAATTATAATGTGCAAAATACTGGTGGCTAGAGAATAGAGGGCTGTATATTCTCAAATGCATGGTATAGCATTATATAAGGACTATGTCGGGGATGGCAGCTCGTATATTGTAACTAGAGATGAGCGAATCAAACTTGACGAACTCGAATTCGTTACAAATTTCATAAAAAATTTGATTCGCAACGAATACGAATATCACCGCGATTCTATCGCATGAATCGCTTCATTTAACTCTATTTTACAGCGTTCCAGGTTATTGTAGAGCTAAGATGGCGGATCCACATGTGAGTACATGGGGCAGGGGATTATGGGAGGGCGGGAAACAGCGGCAGGAATGAAGGTAGGCGGGCTGACCCTGAATCACATGTGAGATGCAGCCTATCAGTGTTCACTGACCCCTGTGATGTCACAGCCCTATATAATCGGCGGCCATCGTGCCTCTCTTCATTTCATCTATGCACTCAGATGGAGAGGACAGGACTGTGTGTGTGTGAATAGCTCATACCACAGCGTTACACTGCAACTGCTAGTCACATCAGCATTAGGGAAAGACAGGAGTGCAGAGTGCTGTGCTGTTACTCTGAGAAGGATCATTGATAGCTAAACCTCCTATTCACGTTATTGAGCATTGCAGCAGAGAGGGGCAGATAGCTGTCAGCTGCCTCATACAGATCTCCAAGCTGCCTGAACTTTCTGAAGCATCTCATCTCCTCATTTTTCAGCACAATTGAGTTTATTTTTATTTGCTCCACAAATCTTCTGCTGCTCAGAATTGTGTGACAGAGTGCAATTTAGGGTTTAATCCCTGGATTTTTTTTTGTGGTGCTGCACTGTTGGGTCCTGCTGCTGTTCAGAAAAAGTCATATTAGTGTGGACTTTAGTGCCTTTTTACCATTTTTCACCTGTTACTCTGTCTCTGTGCTAAATTCAGTGTTATACCACACGTTATACACCTGCCGATGTATTAAAGACATTTTTTTTTTCCTGAGTACAAATACGCTTAACAGTGGCCTTATCATTGCAAAGGGCCTACATACAAGCAAATAGCGTACCATATACTACCTTTTTTTCTGTCTCTGTGCTAAATTCAGTGTTTTACCACACGTTATACACCTGCCGGTGTATTAAAGAAAATGTTTTTTTTTCCTGAATGCAAATACGCTTAACAGTGGCCTTATCATTGCGAACGGCCTAAAAACAAGCAAATAGCGTACCATATACTACCTTTTTTTCTGTCTATGTGCTAAATTCAGTGTTATACCACACGTTATACACCTGCCAGTGTATTAAAGAAAAAAAAGTTTTTCCTGAGTACAAATACGCTTTTTCAGTGGCCTTATCATTGCAAAGCGCCTACATACAAGCAATAGCATACCATATACCACCTTTTTTTCTGTCTCTGTGCTAAATTAAGTGTAATACCACACGTTATACACCTGCCAGTGTATTAAAGAAAAAAAAAGGTTTTCCTGAGTACAAATACGCTTTTTCAGTGGCCTTATCATTGCAAAGGGCCTACATACAAGCAAATAACGTACCATATACCACCTTTTTTTCTGTCTCTGTGCTAAATTCAGTGTTATACCACATGTTATACACCTGCCGGTGTATTAAATAATTTTTTTTTCCTGAGTAAAAATACGCTTAACAGTGGCCTTATCATTGCAAAGGGCCTAAATACAAGCAAATAGCGTACCATATACTACCTTTTTTTCTGTCTCTGTGCTAAATTAAGTGTAATACCACACATTATATACCTGCTGGTGTATTAAAGAAGAAAAAAAAAGGTTTTCCTGCATACAAATACGCTTAACAGTGCGCTCATCATTGCAAAGGGCATACATAGAACCAAGTAGTGTACTATTTATCCTGTATTTCTGTCTCGGTGCTAAATTCAGTGCTATTCCACACATTAGTATACACTGGCTTGTGTATACAATAAAAAAATAGTTTTTTTCTGCGTATAAATACGCTTAACAGTGCGCTCATCATTGCAAAGGGCATACATACAACAAAGGAGTGTACTATTTAGTAATTGTTATTCTGTCTAGGGCCTATATACTTTGAAAGGACAGCCGTAAGTAATCACCTGCTGCTGTTCTATACCCTCATAAACGCACTATGTATGTCAGGCAAGGAAGTGCCAGGACGTGCACAGAGAAGGGGCAGAGAACTACATACGTCAGGCAGAGTTGGCAGCAGACTTGGGGCGAGTGGCAGCAGGAGTCGCAGCAATAGGCCTGAGCTCCCGTTAACACCCAGCGGTCGTGTCGTCGACCCATCTCTCCTCGTCAATTGGTTTTCACACTCATCCCCATCATCACAAGCGACATCTGACAACCCCGGTCAAGAGTCGGTGGGTTCCTCAGACACAACCCTCAGTTGGCATGGCCCGGGAGCAGTCCCCGTAATCCCATTGCCTTTGTCCTATGCTGTTCCCTCTCCCAAAGAAGTATCTCATGCTTTGGGTTCAGCTCCACTATTTAGTGAGGATGATGTAATAGAGGACAGTCAGCATCTAATGGGCAGCCAAGAATGTTAGGAGACATGCGTCCCTTGCTCCGCAAGGCGGGCAAGTAGTGATGCGGAGAGTGACGTGGGAGGCGGTGTTTCAATTGTTCAGGGTCCTGAGGCAGACACTGTTGTGGAACACGAGGAGGACCTCAGTGACGTGCACACATCTTTTGATGATGATGAAGCTGATTGCAATTGGGAGCCGGGTGCAGAAGCCGGGGCTTCATCATCATCAGGAGAAGAGATTTGCTCTTTGTCTATGAGGCAGCAAGGCAGTAGCACGGTTGGCAATCAGCGTGGTGGTGGCAGTAGTGGAAATTCAGGAGCCAAACGTGCCAGGGGGAGACCACCTGCTTAGCGGCAAGCTACCATTCAGGGAGGTAGTGGAACAGGGGTTCCTGGAGATGGCGCCAATAGCAGTGAAATAGTGCGAACTGCGGGTAGGAAAATCAGCTACTCTGCGGTGTGGTTTTTCTTCGTAAAGAATCCGTAGGACCTTAGCGTAGTAACATGCATAATCTGTCGGCAGAAAGTGAAGCATGGCCAGGGTCCCAATCTCGGCACCACGGCCCTGCGTCAACACATGATTCGCCACCATAAAGCGGCCTGGGACAACCGTGGCTCTGAGGTAGTGGTCCAGGCTGCCGCATCACCAAATGGGCATCCGCTCCCTCCGTCATCCAGCCAAGGCTTCACAACCTCAGCCGAAGGGAGCATTGTGTCAAACCCTCCTTCTTGCGCTCCTGCTTCTTCCGCTCCTAGTCAGCCATTCCGCCAACAATCGATCGGCGAAGTCATGTCCAAGAGACAACAGTATGTGCCCACTCATCCAACGGTGCAGAAGTTGAATGTGCTCCTGTCCAAGTTTCTGGTGTTGCAGTCCCTCCCTTTCCAACTGGTGGACTCTGCAGCTTTCAGGGAATTGATGGCTTGTGCCGAGCCGAGGTGGAGAGTCCCAAGCCGTCATTTCTCTGCGAAGAAGGCAGTACCAGCCCTGCATAAGTTTGTACAAGAGAAGGTGGGCCAGTCCTTGAGCCTGTCGGTGTGTTCAAAAGTGCACGGCAGCGCCGACGTGTGGAGCTGTAACTACGGCAGGGACAATACATGTCTTTTACGGCCCACTGGGTAAATGTTGTTCCTGCACAGCCACAACAGCAACTTGGACAGGTCACACCGCTTCCTCCTCCACGCTCTGGCTCCCAGGCAGTTGGTCCTTTTACAGTGTGCGCCTCCTCCTCCTCCCCCGTGTCCTCGGCCTCCACTGCACATCCAAATCTCAGTGGCCCTTCATCGTACCACGTGTGTAGGGCACAGCGGTCTCAAGCCATCCTTCACATGGTTTGCCTTGGCGAACGGAGTCACACAGGGGAGGAACTGCTGAAGTTCATTAGGGAAGAAATCCGAGTATGGCTTACTCCACGAAATCTGGAAATGGGAACCATGGTGACCGACAATGGGAAGAACATTGTGGCCGTGCTGCGACAAGGAAGTGTGAACCATTCGCCCTGCATGGCACACGTGTTGAATCTGGTTGTCAAGAAGTTCATCAAGTCTTCACCCCATTTGCAAGACGTCCTGACAATGGCAAGAAAACTGTGCATGCACTTCAGCCACTCGTACACTACCAAGCACACTTTGCTTGAGCTGCAGCGTCAAAACGGTATCCCACAACATAGTCTCATTTGTGACGTTCCCACACGTTGGAATTCCACCCTCCATATGTTGGACAGACTATACGAACAAAGAAAAGCCATCAAGTATTTTTTTATGATACAAGCAGATAGGAGTACTCCCCTGTGTAACTTCAATGTGAACGAGTGGCAGCTCATACGTGACACCTGCCGTTTGCTGAGGCCCTTTGAGAAAGCCACATTTTTTGTTAGTCGCTCAAATTACGCAATGAACAACGTAATTCCACTCCTACATTTACTCCAAAAAATTATTGAAAACATGGCTGGTCATGGCAATGGAGATGTTGCGCCTACATCAGAAGGCTACATGAGTCCTGTGGGGGATGAACTGGAGGAGGATGATGAGGGGCAGAGCAGAGCACAGTTTACAGTGGATGAGATGGCCGGTGTTTCTGGTCATTGGACAGGAGAGGAGGAGCAGGAGCAGCCAGAGGAGCTGGAGGGTTATTACGAGGGAGGCGAGACAGAGGACCCAGACACACCATAGCAGTATGCAGTGGAGATGGAGGCAGGTAGTCCCAGCGAGTCACTGTCACAAATGGCACGATGCATGCTGAGTTGCTTGCGTAGTGACCCCCGAATTGTCAAAATTCATCAGCGCAATGACTTCTGGATCTCCACCTTATTAGACCCTCGCTACCGGCCCAGAATGGGGGCCTTTTTTACACCCACTGAGAGGGAGGACAAACTGACCTACTTCAGGGAGCTTCTACGTAGTCGGTTGGCCGATGCCTATCGGCCACATGGTCCATCCACTCGCAGGTCTGACTCGGGGGGCCCTCTGCGCTCACCTTCCACTGCCACGGCTGCTGGGGAGGGGAGGGGTGGCAGGAGCAGTACCGACTCAATCAGCAGCAGCCTGAGTCTACAGTTGCTGATAAGTAGCTTCCTTCAACCGCATAGTGAAGCTACTCATCAGCAGCAGGTGGACATGGAGCAGGACCTGAACCAGCAGGTGGTGGCTTACCTCGACATGACCCTGCAAACAACCGTTGAAGATCCGCTGGACTTCTGGGCAGCCAAACTCGATTTATGGCCGTAACTAGCAGAGTTTGCCCTGGAAAAGCTGTCCTGC